>NW_020187031.1:962426-964631 GCF_900000015.1 Plasmopara halstedii | reverse complement strand
AATCACTTAGTCCGTAATTACTTAAGGTGACGTACTTGTAATAAGTATGACGTCATCCACCTGTTCAACATGCATTCAGTGGTGTAATCCCAACACGGTTGGCCGGATAATCGTCGAAGTTCTCATGAATCTGTGACGACGGCAAAGCCACGGTAGGTTAGCTTTCTCGGATTCGGTGCGAAATTTGACCTGTCTTTTTTATTCAATAATTAATCTCGTCAATAGGGTCGATTCCAATATTTTAAAAAGAAATATACGTTAAACTAAGCTTGCTTTTTCTAGGATCGCCAGTAAAGTAAATACTGTAGGAAATGAGTTGCTATTACTGATTTTAGCCGAAATGGTTGTTATTATTATGGATAGAGGTACCAAAGAATAGGGTTTCGAAATATCATGTAGCATTATTATTATTCTTAAGTCAGAATTTGAAAACAGCATAGTCACCACCTTCTGATCAGAATCGCGGTGAAGGACTCAGGCTAGCTCTAATGTCGTCATTTATTTTGGTACCGCTAGTTCATCGAGAGATTGCGCTTTCATTCATGTCAATAGTAACAACATTCAAAATTCGAATTCCTTGTTGAGTCTCTTCGAAAGCCGTGCGAATGTAAGTACATGCGAGCGAATCGACGACCGCGGTGGTGTAAGGGTAAATCGGACGAAATATATCGTACAGAAAATGCGTTATTATACGATTTTCATCGCATAGGAAATACGTTCCAAGTTAATGATGGGGATGCTATGGAAATTGGCATTCCGGACGAACGGCATAATCTACTGTACTTGTACTATCAAACAGAACGTACACAGTCAAAATTCGAACTGAAAGTGCAATATGCAGCGTAATCAAAAGGAGTAATTTTCAGCATTGTAAAATACTTGAGAAATCATCTCTGCATATCATAATGTACAATCGACAAAATTTGATTGTCTTTGGCAAATTTTCTTGCTATTGCTTTCAAATGTTGCTTGACATTCTTACGAAATTACAACTGTGCACTCATTGCATCTTTAATACTAAGTCTTCCTACTTAACTACAACCCTTGTCGGGTTTCGGACTATCGGGCGAGAAATTAGCGTAAAGATTTTACTTCGCAGCGAGCCAAAATCAGGAGGGTGTGAAATTTCACAACTGGATGTCAAACTACTCGCCATTGCATATTTTGTTCTTCTTCGTGAATATCCGACTCATACTCTTAATGGATGCCTTGCCATCCCTGTTCTCAAAATGAAGCGTGCTGAAAATGGGTATGACATACTTGCACAGGTAGCCAGCTTCTGGCTGAAGCTTATAAACATCTGTAAAGACTGTCCAATGCCAATCTATTTGACTGACCATTGTTCTTTTAGAGGGTAGATGTACGCAGCCAGGATGATCCACAACAATTCTTACATCACAAAGATGCTCGTATAAAATTTGGTGAAAGATATCGTGTTAGGGAAGAGGATAAAAATGAAAACGGCTATCATCCTCTTTCTTTTCAATCATCCTCGTGCGAGAAAGCATGATATTGAAGCGTTAAGCTGCGTGCTCTTAAACTTGAATGACCAATCGTTTAAAACGAGGCTTTACATGATAGGCCTGCACGAGCATCTTTATAATAAGGTATACATAAAAACATTTTCGCTCCACTCACTCCGAGTCGATAGATTTGTGTCCATAGCCCATCTGTAAAATATGAAATAGGAGAGACTAATTGGTCATGCAAGTAATATGCATAGTTTTAGGATGCTCGCAGGTCCCATCTTTTCAGAAATGCATAATGTAGTGATTGCGGGTGTTGGATTGCTGACGCAGCAACTACTTATCTTAATTTTGTGTTACCAGTCCGTACTCCTTATCTTTGTCCCTACTTGATGCTAATAAAGACTAGGAAAGCGCTCGTATTGGTTACAAGTTTGCCTAGCAATTACCTGTGTAGAACCCACTTTGAAGAATATCCATATCGAAAATTAAAAATATCTACCATTGGTGTTGGAAGGTTAGTTGTCTTAGTTGTCTCTATTGATCCAACCTGTTTATGAGGCTGACAGCGTTTACAAAAAACACATTTAATCAAGCCGTCTGTCAATCAATTAGCCGTCTCTTCCATTCGCCATCCGACTATTCGTTGTGTGTTTCAAGATCTGATCTTACCCTTAGTTTGACAACCCATGTCGAAAGAGAGAGGGATACCCAAAGCTCGAAATCCCTCGTTGTATCC
>NW_020187031.1:950906-962416 GCF_900000015.1 Plasmopara halstedii | reverse complement strand
GATAATGGCTCGTGCAAAACTTTCCATGATATTCTCCACAACACGTAGACGCAGTGCGGTCGGTTAGCGGTTGCCATGTTTAATCTGGTACCTAGAATCTCATTCATACTTTGTCAAACGTTAGCTGTAAAGATCCATGAGGTACAGTGGTACAGAAAAAAAGGCCATGCGGACAGATTTTGTCGCACAAATTTAGATGCATCTTCTATGGTCACAGTATTGCTAACAAAAAATAGAGTTTTATACTTTTACTGCAGTGGAGCTCCTGAGCTCTTTGCTTAAAGGAAGCTAAGCTAAGGTCACCGACCTTACGTTCTTTACAAGAACCAGTATGAGTGCAGCGGATCGCAATCCGCTGCCTCCAAGAGTACTTAAAGCCCTAACCAAGGCAAATGAACTCTTCTGTTCGAAATCGAAACTGTTTCTAATTGGTTTAATAGCGGCAGAATCGCCATATCTAAAATGCTAGAAAAAAAGTCATGCATGTTTATTAGTTTTACTGTATTAATCACGTATTAATATAGTAATACGTGATTAATACAGTAAAAACTAATAAATATGCATGACTACTGGCACTCCTTCCACGTAGTGGCTTCTTGTTACGGTGTAGCCAAACCATGTGTTATTACACCAACTTATGTAATCCACACCTACGTATGGTTACACAAGATGGTGTGACCTGTCCTTGTATACCAGGATACGGGTAAACCCATGACATTTACATTGTCGACACTCGGCCAATAGACAGGCTATTCGAAGGTATCGCCGCATGTGAAACGCGCCAGCAGTTTCACATCTGCGCACCAATACTTGGTGCCCGTTATATAGCGGGGCTGCCGTAGCTCTATCGCGTACAGAAAGCTTGGTTAAGGACGGTGACCCTCGTTCTATACTTAGAACTCGTACGATTGTAGCGGATCGCAACTTGCTTACTCCAAGAGTAGCAACAACCTTAACCCAAGGCTGGTTAACTCTACCGTTGTAAACGGTAGAGTTAATTACGCAAACTGTATTTCTCGGTTTTATCTGCGGCAAAGCCGCCTATATCTGAGACTATAGGTTTTCCTATCTATATGGAAAAACCTAATTAAATGTATAACTACTGGCTGTTCCAGCCACGTACTGACTTGTTACCCAAAAGTAGCTGTGGTCACACCATCTTTTGTAAACCACACCAATTTGTGACCACATCATCTTGTGTAACCCACAACACTGTGTGTTCACACCATCTTGTGTGACCCCGTTACACGTCACCCAGTTAAACTTTTTCTGCCGAGTATACCACCAAATGGGGTTCATAAACAGTATTTTGAACTTGTGGACATCGCGTGAGAATTGACTACAAGCTGAGTGTCATGTGGCTCGGTGATGAGATACAGCAATTGTTGGAATACGGCATAGCGGTGCAGCGTGCAACCGCGCTCTTTGATAGATCTGAGTTCTTAGCCCCTTTCTTTTCAAGGCTTTTCGTAGCGCGACACATGTCGCGTTCGACCCGTACACAAAACGTCCACGTCACCAATTGGGATCGTCGCCATCGAGACATGCTGATTGCTATATTTCTAAGTCAGGGAACGGTTGCGCATCTGCCACCCCAATGAGCTCGACCAGATTAAAGCGTTCCTCGAAGACTCACTCGGCAAAAAAGAATATGAATTTTGGCCTCTCTGCGAGTGGTGTGACGACAGTTCGGTAAATCAAATGTTTAGAAAACAATCGGCTTGAGGCCAAGTTGGTACGCGCTGTACTTGATCTGTAACAAGGATACACGTACCCTACTATGAAGGGGTGGGTGACAGAAGATGGTGTGACCACACAATGGTGTGGCTATATCTTAACAAGAAGCCACTTCGTGGCGGGGATGCCAGCAGTTTAACTAGGTATTACTATTAAGAAAACCTATAGACTCAGCTATAGGCGGCTCTGCTGCAAATAAAACAAATACAGTTTTGAGCGAAAAAGTTTATTTGCCTTGGGTTATAGTTGTGGTTGCTCTTGGAGTGAGCGGATTGCGATCCGCTACACTAGTACAGATTCTAGTATAGAACGTAAGGTCGGTGACCTTAGCATAGCTTCCAAAGAGCTACGGCAGCCCCGCTGCAGGGTAAAAGCGAGCTTATACTGCGGTTTTAGAATGCATATTTATTGCGACAGAAGGGAAGGTCGGGGAGTCGTGAATCCAGAGTGGATCTTCGGCTGATTGATAATGAGCAGCTGTTAGCAGGGTTTTTTGCGCCATAAACAGTGGGGGTGGAAGTGATTGGTTTTAATCCCCTGTGGTGAAGCCGAAAGAGGTAAAGTCAACTGCAATTTGCAATTGATAGGGTCATGGTGAAAGCGTTACCGCTGTTATGATATAATTATAACAGCTAAGTTTACTCAGACTAAATGGCAGACCCACTGCGCGATATTATGACGATCAAAGGGTAAGTAGCAATATTTTTTTTTCTTGAGAACGATTATCCAAAGTTGTCCTAGGGCTTGCAAGTCTTATCCCACTATATCAGGCCAAATTTCTTATCGAATCGGAGACGTGGATTCATTGGGATGTGGCTGTATTGATGGGCGGTGACGTCACCAGATGTTTCGGCCGCCATTGTAGGAAGTGCCGAGCTTATCATCTATCGTAGATATATCCGCCATTGAGCCACATACGGAACACATCTTGCCGGACGCGGGATAGGGAGCCTCAAGGACAAACGGATTCCTTCGATTTTATATTTAAGATATATAATTAGGTGGTGCTAAGAAATTCACCATGCATGCTTTTTTTGGGTAGTCATGAAATAGACCTGATTCAATTTCATGACGCGCTCCAGGGAAGAAATATTAACTAAATTTTGCGCTAAACGGTATTGGCTCGTACCAAGGGACCAGATTGGCGTTTTTCGATTCCGTTGTGACAGTCTGTGCCAGAATTCTGACGGTATGTGGTAAACTATGCATGCTCATCAGAAATTAACTGAAGTCATGACTGGAAACGATTTCTAAAAAACGTGTGCTTGAGAATAATATATTCAGCTACGCTATGTTCTGGACCCTCGCCCAGTTGATGACATTCATTTCTTGCTGATAAGATACAGCGATTTTTCCTTGGATATTTAGTGATCTTGGCATGGGTGTTCATGCAACATGCATTGTTTAATGCACCAATAATGTAACGGAGTTACACGTACCCTTGTATGAAAGGACGGATCGAACAAGATGGTGTGACCGAACATAGGTGTGTATTACACCAACCAAGAAGCCACCACGTGGCAGGATTGCCAGTAGTACTGTATGATCCTATATTAATTCGGTATTACTATGTTAATCAGAAAAACCTATGGTTTAAGATATTGGCTGCTCTGCCGGACTAAAATAATTAAATACAGTTTCAATCTTGAACGAAAGAGTTCATTTACCTTGTTCAAGGTGTATAGCACTTGGAGGTAGCGAATTGCGACCCGCCACACTAGTACTAATTCTTGTAAAAAACGTAAGGTCGGTGGCCTTAGCTTAGCTCCTTCTAAGCAAAGAGCTCCGACAACCCCGCTGCATAAAACGTTCAATTATGATGCAGCTGAGCGGGCCACATTGTGCCCCTGCACAGACCTCCATCGACAATATATCCATTCATAATCGTGCAGGCGCAAATTATCGGTTGTGATAGTTACATCAGACACTTGTGATCAGTGCTCGAGCGCATCCGCTAAGAAAATTCATTTGCCAAATGGAATGAGCCACACTTAGCCATTACATGAAGGGTTACTTCTGAATGCATTGTGGGAATTGATATAAGAAATTTACAGTCTGGTGTTCTCAAATGCATTCGTGATTTCTGATTTGAAGTCACAGACATTTTGCGTCATACAGAATGCTGGTCCCTACTTGGGGATCTATACTGGCGACGAGACCGACGTCTCTTTGTCATTAGAAGTGGGTAGCCACTTCTACTGGAGTTTTTCACGAAAGTTGAAGCTCAAGCTCTCGTAGTGGACAGCGTAAGCCAGTCCATCTACTGGACACTTTTCACACAAGTTGAAGTTCAAACTTCTGAAGTTCAAGCTCCAGACGCCCAATAACTTGTATCAATTGAATCTGAGGCTCAACCTCATTACACCCTTAAAATTATGATCTAGGAACCTGAGGTTTCATCACTAGAGCCTCTAGGAAACATTAGGGTGCTTCGCATTTAGCTAGGAACCATAACACATTTTAATTCACCTGCAAATTTGCCTGAAAAGGCTTACGTCGTTCTTCTTCCCTCCAAGTCGGACTCGTCGCACAAGCATGTTTGTTGTGTTTGACAGACTGTTTGTGAACCGCACCCTGTTACATTAAATATAATAAGCGTGTCGTTGCACCGACAAATTTCTCATTCCGAGCTGCCTCATTATAATCATAACCTGCAGCAGAATTGCACTCGCTACACCCCTTATAAGCTGTAGGCGATTGGGGATGAGCAAAAGCAAAGCTTAAGCCATTGAAGATCGAGCAGATCCTCTGCTCATGAGGTTGAAGTGCAGCCAAGAATGCAAATTTTTTAGCCATAAAACAAGCTTAATTTATACCCCTATCCAGGCTTTTTCGAGCTCTACACAACCATTCTATACCGTCTATGACGCTTCAGCCATGACAATCTGCTGTGACTTATTCTTATTAGCTATAAATGAACATGAAAGCGTTGTCGCGTTTGAGTGTGGCCAGATGAACTCTGCTGAGGATAACTACTGTGTAAATCATAAGGAGCTACTTGTAATGAAGTATGATCCGATCATGCAGCAGGGCTGCCGTAGCTCTTTTGCTTAAGGGAAGCTAAGCTAATGTCACCAACCTTACGTTTTATACTAAAATCATTTACGATTGTAGCGGATCTGCTTACTCCAAGAGTGCTTGACACAAGGCAAATAACCTCTTCCGCTCAAGATATAAACTGTAGATCTTTGTTATTTGCGGCAAAGCCGCGTATATTTAAATCTACAGATTCCCCGGATTAAATACATGCATAACAACTACTCTCTGTCTAGATGTAGCAACACCATTGTGTAGCAACACCATTGTGTGGTCATACCATCTTATGTGACCTACCCCTTCATACCAGGGTACCTGTAAGCCCGTTACAAACTCTGACACTTCCGCTCTGCCTTTTAAACTCTGCTTCAGGCGCTCGCTAATATCTTTGCTTGATAATGTAAGCATTTCCATACTCTGTACGTAAGCTATCGTGATTAGTGCCAGCCTAAGCAGCGGTGAGGTTATGACTCACCATAGCCATACTGAGAGGGAATTGCGGTGCGCCAAAACTTCACGACATTCGATTAGCAAGTCATCCGTCAAAGTTTAGGACAAGACAACGTTTCACACCGTCAATATTTTTTAAATATTCACTTGAAGACACATAGACACACCGTCAATATTTTTTGTATTCATTTGAAGACACATAGACGCAGATGAAGGCCATCGACGTCACCACGCACAAGTACGCATACGTCAAATCTAACGCAATATTTGATCCTTTCGGCCGTATCCACGTCGCGAAACACATGATTAATGTATTCATACTTTGGCATCTTCACGGTTTCCGCGAAGTGGCTACTGCTTTAGACGTACGTAATAAACGATTACCTTGAATCAATTAGGTCTGGCAAAAGCGGGAACGTTGATGTTAAACGCCTAAAGCCTCGCTGCAATCAGTTGATGGGATCTTAATTTTTTTCATCAAATCTCTCAGTAAATATTGAAAAATTGGAGAACTCTTTAAATGAAAGTGCTACAGATTTTTTCACAATACCTTGCTCGAGGAAGGGTGCGGTAGACAGACTTAAAACACAAATTCTAGCTTCACTTTCTATATGTAACCATGTCACGTACACCAAATTAAAAGGAATTGATTCCATGGGAAATTTGCTTAAATTGCCTGTGCAAAAATAGCGAAAGTGACCAATCAAAAACCCGTCTTCTAAATAATTGTAGTAAACAATTTCTAAAAACGGCCACTGTTCGGGAATTGAGCTTTTGATCATCATGAATGATGCAGATGTCATCTAGGCAGTCGATGAACTCATGTGTTGAGTCAATTTCAGTCTTTTTGGTCTTCTAAGCCGCAAGAAAATATCTTTATACACGATCGTGGCGGGTAATGCACCTATCATAGGCGTTGTCGGAGTAGCCTGCAGCAGCGATATAGTTAGGAGCGGTGGCTCGCGCGATGCATGACGAACCCAGCCACAAAAAACTTCCATCTTACAAATACGAGGATTAGAAAATTATATTTACGAGACTTGATCGCCCTCCTTCCGCGCGTTGATCTCAGCAGTCACAATGTCCTTATACTCTCTGTAGATAGCGATACCACCAGCCGGTAAGTGAGTCCGCCAGAAACAACACACATTTCAATCTCTGGTCTATGACACTTGTAGCGTCTTTCTTGGAGATGTGTCTTTCTTGGAGATGTGGGCCCTGATCGAGTCTCAAACGAGATAGTGTCTTTCACTGGTGTCAAGAAGAGGCAATCCGCCGCTTCAACCATGCGCTGTCAACCCATGCTCGCGGCTGGTTTGTGACGTAGACACCATTGATCTTTTGAAACAATCTGACCGGTTTAAATGAGAACGAAAATTAACATAATCCACTTCACGTCACGTTAAGGATGACAGTAATGCGCGTCGACGCAAATCCAGCCGACCGAATGACTGCACCGGTGTGATCGACAGTCACGGCTCCCGTGTCCTCGTAGCAGACCGCTGTCTCAACCACGAGCATGCTAAACTTTGCACCAGTCAAGTATTGCATGTAGGAGATCACTTGCGGAATGAGCTTCTTGTCCGTGAGAATTGTGAGATTGGTCCTAGTGAGAATAGTCCTGTGGCGGAGCGAGAAACTTAACTTGTCCATGAAGTAGGCTAGTCAATGCGTCGATGCTATAAATGGCTTGGGGGACATGCAGCAATGTTCAAATGACCTTATCCATGTCGACAATTCAGGCACATGATACCTTTTTCTTTGCTGAGCGATCTCGTCGCAGAGCATGGTCTCTATATCGAGTGGGATAAGCTTATGCTCACCACCAGCAAGGCGCTTCTGAAATGAATTTGTCGCCAGAATGTCATCACGCTTAGGTCACTATTTCTAAATGGCAACCCCATCCACGTCAAGACCCATCTTGCGGAAGAGAGACACCGCTTGCGAGGGTACGCTGCCTCCCACTCACTGAATCCACTTGATTACTTCCTGCTTGGATTGAGTTTCGGCGTGCCATCGTCGAGAATGCTTCAAGTGAGCGGGAAGCATTGTCTATTACCCAGAATATAAGCTGGTCTTCTAATATTTAATAGAAACATTGGCCGATTTCATTTCATTCGGACATCTCCGTTATATGGAATTTGGTATGCCATATGCAAAATTAGCCATGCACGTATTACGCTTGAAATTTGCGCAGCACAGATATATCCACTGTTTCTAAAATTTGATCAAAAGCTGAGCGACCCAGCTTTGATGCAAGGATGTTCATTCGCTCGCAAACGAAAGATCTCAAATCTAGTGCTAATACACTAGCATCTTGTTCACTTAAGTTTTGTTGGTGGTTTGTAAATCCAGCTTGCTCAACACCAAAGACTTCAGACTGATCGATTTTTTCGCTGCTATCGACGACCGCCTCTTGTTCTGCCCTCTCCTCTGGCTCGTCATTAATAACTTCAGCACAGATCTCTAGTACCTGGCCAATCTTTTCTAACATTTGTTGCTCAGCCATCATCGATATTAAGCACAGTGCTGCCGCCCACAACTTTCGACGTAACAGTGTCAGCTGGGATTCACCAACAGTGTAAAATAGCCTTAGCATTACATTCACAAGTACTGCTAGCACTATGTGGTCGTTCATCAGCACAACATTCAGCGTGAAATCAATGCTTGTGACCATCAGCCGAGCTAGGACACTCAAATAAGCAGCTAGTACAGATTCCGGCTCGTGGTTGGCTTTGACATGCTGAGACTGGATGCACGATCTCACCATAGATTTCACCACAGGTACAATTGAAGACAACTGATCAATGGAGATTGTCGCAACAATATCTTCTGCGACTTGAGCAATTTGCAATGAGGCTTCAGCCTTTACGTTGCCAATTACACCCAGCAAAAGCTTACACACGATTGTCTGGTGGTCATGCCAGAACTGAATTTTTCCTAGTCGTACGTAATTCTTCAATAGTCTAAGTAAAAGCACGACATGCTCATAGTCACGATCCATTAAATACATTGTCTGGCTGAAGAGAACGTGAAACTCTTTGGTGTACACTGTGGACGCGTCAACCGTCTCATTCCAAAGTTCCAACCCACTTTCTACTAAACAAACGTGGTCCGGGTTTGAAACATCAGTTGAAAAATGAATCAACTGTGTGCTCATAGCTAGCAATGCGTCCGTGTCGCCAGCTTCAAGCGATACATCATAATGTAATCCCTTGAGACAGGACACAAGTTTGGTCATCAGCCGGAGAATTTTGCTTCGAACCAAATTGCTCGCATCACTTTCGCTTGCCCAAATCGTGGGAAGCGGTCCTATAACTTTTTGGGAAAACTTAAGAATATGGGCACCACAAGCTTGAATAATCGCTTCGAGACAATCAAATATTTTCATCTGGCTCTCCAATTCCACTGCTTGGGGGAAAGTGGCGAACAAATACTCAAGTGATCGCGGCAGAAATTGAGCAAACGGATCGTATTCAAATCCCCAGTCACTCACCATAGACTCTAATGTCTGTATAATGCGCAAACTGAGCGCAACACCGGTGTCCGTTTGCTGAAATACTGGCAAATTTAAAAGCGCATCGTATAGTGGCGGTCTTACACTAGTTGATAGCTGAGCAAGATAGCAGCTAACAAGCCAAACAATACGATAACGTAGAATTGGAAGTCCCCGAAATGAGCCAACCGCTGCATCTTGGTTAATGAGAATCGGTACCAGGTTGGCAAGAAACCATGGCTCAAATTCGAAGCAATCGTGGAGATCATAACAACCCAAACCAATAGCTACGAGCACTGCATCTATTTCAAGAACTCGTCCATCATCACCAGCAGTAGATATTTGTCCACGACCCAATTCTATTAGATATGCCGCGATACTGGAGACAATTTGAGTCAATGCTGGGATTGTCTGGCCTGGAAAATTTTGCACCACTGTAAGATATAAATTTTCAGCACAGGAACGTACTGACTCTTTTGCTGTTAAGCTTTCCATGAGAGCAAAGTATGTCTCTGGTTCACTCAGCCACTTATCTAGATCTCCAGGAGTCAGCATCATGTAGTGCATAATCAATAGGTTAATCATGGATTTAAAGCGATTTTCGGTTTGCGTGAAAAAGTTCTGCAATGACGTTTGTGCTTCGATCACCATGGTGTCCGTTAACGCGACTTCTCCAGCTGCTGTGATAACCTTCGCGATAATTCGCGTCGTCCCATCAGAACGCATGAGACTTTCATTTTTGTACAGCCGACAGCTCAGTACGTTAGCAAAGAAGTTGAGAGCATCTATCTGTAGACGCTTAGGTGCCGCAAGGACCGTCAAGGAAGTTGAGGAGAATACATTTAACACATTCCAGAACAATGTGAGGTACGGTGATAAGTACTGTCGAAACTCTACGGGATACGCGTGCTGCACCTCCACGACGATAGCAGCAATATGATGCATATACTTGTCAAGTGTTTGTGTCGCTTCTTCCATCTTCGATGTATGCTTGATACGACTAAACTTCTCAATTTGAGCCTCAAATGCATGTCGGAACTTCACTATGCTTTCCAATTGTTTGTAAAACTCAATCAACGCTGATCGTATGAGCTCTCCATTCTGCACTGTCGACAAGTCTCTAAATGCGTGAAGCAACATCGTTGAAATTAGCTTGGTGGTTCTTACTAGTACATGCAACTGTTGTGCACCTGTTACTGCACACAGCTTTTCCAGCTTCTCTACTATCGTCTCTCTTATTGCTCCTTCCTCGGTCTGAAGGTAATTGTTCAGTTGCGTAGCTGTTACTGTCCAGTACTGCAGCAATAGAGGTAGCATCTCAACGCTCATCATTGCAAATTGTTTGCGGTGCTGCATCAGACGCCTCGCTGCCAGCTCCTTAATTACACGATAGCACACGTCCACGCTTCGTCGCTCGGCGACCATGTCTACAGCTCCGTGTGGCCGTCTTAATGGCTGCATCATCACTGAAAAAAGTTCCTCAAAGCTCCACTGACTTGAAAAGTCAGCGCGCGCAATTATGGCGACGATAAATGACAAATGCAGCGCCACTGTCTGGTGCGGCTCGTGCAGCGCTGCAAACAGCAATACGCCGCGTATATGATCGCGTTCCGCATCGTTCAGCATATTTGTCTTCTTGTGAGCCCTCCATTGCTGTTTGATGTAGTGTTTGAGCCATAGAACAGCCAGTAAACGCAAGTCCGAGTCGTCTGAATCGACCTCGACTGGATTGCGCGGCGTTCGATCGACATTAGGGACCACCAAAAACATATTGAGCATTGAATCGACAAATGAGGCGGTAAGAGGTGCCTTTTGAAGCTGCTGTAGCTCCAATTCGGCGGCCAAACGCTGAGGCTCCGGCGCGCGCAAGCTCAGAGATAGCAGCTCGCGAATTGACATTTTTCGTCAGAACTTGTAAAGGATTTCACCTCCTATCACTCAATATTTCGATTTGATTGTCATTGTGGACCACATAGTCCTCATGTAGTTTTAGATTTAGTTTGTAATTTCTTAGTTATGATTACACCCAAAATGCAGTCTAGCAAAAAGGCGAAAGATTCACACGGGTAAATCCATGTAAATGTATATATCCTAGCTTATCATACGAAGTCTAACAGCCATTTTTCGATCCCTCGCAGGTACCGCTCCCAAGGTACAAACATGTGACGAGTTGTAGGTATTGGATAACCGGGCGATTAAAACCAGAAGAGAATTCGTGCCGTGGGCAGTGCCTGTGTCGATGACACTGGGTGGCATACTATCACTTTTTGATTCATAATTTTTGCTAGAAAAGGTCATGAAGAATATTGTTTTGGACTTATCGCAACTTAATGCGGGCCCGTTGAGCAAGAATCTCTATTCGGGAAGTAAAACCTTGATTGCTCGACGATCGTGACGCGTACATCCAAACGCAATGCGTGTTGCTAAAGTTAGCCAGTGTCATCTCGTGCAGACTTATCCGAAGGCTGCGGACTTAGCGTATTGTTCTTCTTCTATCGTTTCCACGATTTGAATGCAAAAAGTGGGTGGCGATATGTCGCCAGATCCTCGCGCCGTTCAGAGTAGGAGATGAGAGGAAGGGCAGCGTCTTAGCGAGACCAAGCGCCTCGAAATTGAGTTTCCATCCACAAAAATTGTTGGAAACAAGTTGAGTCTCCACCTTAGTAAACCAGGAGGAGTTATAAAACTCCTAACCATTTGCATAATTCCATAGCTACAAGCAGAATACATTCATTTGAAAATTCACCTCTAAGCCACCAGGTCCTTCCTTCCTATCTGTCATCTACAGCAT
>NW_020187031.1:887215-950896 GCF_900000015.1 Plasmopara halstedii | reverse complement strand
GCTCAATGGGTTACGTGTCACTCCACGTGCATGACAAAGGTCTCGCCCTCGATGCCTCAGACCCATCCGACTATGCCACTCGTGGCATGCAGCGACTGATTTGAGACGTGAGCAGCGCTCAGTGGACTACGTGCCGCTCCACGCGCATCAAAAAGGCCTCACTCTTAATACCTCGACCTCGTTCGACCATGCCATTCTTGACTGCTTCGTAACTTGATAGTGCTCATTAGGTTACGTGCCACTCCACGTGCATGACAAAGGTCTCGCCCTTGGTGCCTCGGACCTCATTCGACCACGTCTCGTGGCATGTAGCGACTGCTTGGAGACGTGAGCAGTGCTCAGTGGGTTACGTGTCACTACACGTACGCTGCCCGGCAGCTCGTCTAGTGCCTCCTCATTCTCAGCATTGCTGAGGGCCATCGGCTCCAACCCGCTCGATGAGCTCCGCGGGTGTGCATTCCAACCACGCCATGCCGACTTAAAGTTGAAGCCAAAATGGAATGCTACATTCACCGCTTCTTTAAAAGAGGACGGATGAACACGGAGTACTTCCATTCTGGCCAAGCCAGTGCGGAGGCCCTCCATAAATACGACCACCGCCATCCCGGTAATGAGAGTTATAAACTCTTGGACAAAGTTCACCAACAACTTCTTGCCCTGTCGGGCCACAAGGAAACGTGATCGCACGCGATATGCCTGGCTGGGAGTTAGGCGGCGAGAACTCTCGCAAAAGCTCCAGAATCAGCTTATTACAGGGGAAGAATGTCGCTACAGCTAGAGTACCGCACGCTAATGCCAATCTCGCGCTCGGCCCCGAGCTTGGAGATAGCTAGCACTACGTGCTATTGTTCGTTCTGGAGCATGGCGGATACCAAAGTTATCTCAGTCTCTCTTACCCAGAGCAGAAAATTATCTCCGTCCTTAACCTCGAAGGTTTTAGCACACACCATCAGCGGCCTGGGTCGGGAGGAGTCTTCCGACAACGATGGCGTCATAAAAGCAGTCGACGCTGACATCATCTCTCTAGGTGCTCTTAACAGAGCATCTTCATGGTTCAAAACACCTCTAGGCGCAAGCTTATCGCTTCGGGTCCTGCGAAGCAAGGTGTTGCAGCCCTCAGGGCCAAGCAGAGACATCAGCTTTCATAGCCCGTTCTGCATGCTCTGGGGCAAATAGGAGAATTGTTCATCCTTTCAAAGGATCAGTCGTAACGAATCTGTCGTAGGCTGACAACAAGTGCTACCAAGTGCGGCGGGGCTGCATTAGCTCTTTTATGCTAATGTAGGGTCACCGACCTTACATTCTATACTAAAGCCAGTACGAGTGTAACGGATCGCCAAGAGTTACCCAAAAACTTAAACAAGGCAAATACACTATTCTGTTACGTTTGCAGCAGAGCCGCCTTTATCTAACACCGAGGTATTTCAAATTAAATAGTAAACCTATTTAGTATGCTTTCCTTTTAGCAGTCCCGCCACATAATGACTTCTTGTTACGTTGTAGCCACACCATTATGTGATTACACCGACCTGTGTAATTCATACCTTTGTACGCTCACATCATCTCGGGTGACCCACCCTTTCATACATGGTTATGTGAAACCCCGTTACACACCGTGAACACCACCCTACCGACCAGTGATGTAAAGATAATACTGCCTATGACGAGGAATATGGAGATAATAAACGTTTATTTTCTTCCGTGAAGCTCTTGTCGCGTGCCAGCATCTAACGGTCTACGCATTCGCGCCAGAGTGGGTACAACATCGCTATGGTCATGACAAATGCGATAGAGATGATGCAGGCGGGATTGAAGTCGCTAGAGATTTTGGCATTCATTTTGTGGAGGAGGTGATGTGAAAAGTCACCTAACCCATAGACCCACAAGGTCGTATTTGCTGAGATACCGGACCATCCTTCCACAAGTGACCACTCCCTGGCTGCACAACCAGTTGGCGGAGGTAACCTCGTGACCCTTACTTGAATTAAAGACTCAAGTTGTACAAGTGCTTGACCTGGTCATGGCTTCGGAAACCACATTTGCATCCACTTTACTTATATCTCACTTCATAGTTCAACAGCTAAATACTTTATACCACAAAGCGCCATCTTTTGTTAATATTCTATAAACCTCGGTCTAAGAAGACGAACAGTTTTCGTACACCAATAGCGTTTTTGGGTTGTAAGCAGACTGTATGCAGATTAATCTTACCTTACTCAGTTATTTCATGAATCAGATTTTTTTAATATGGTTGATGTAGCCACACCATACTGTTCATACGCAGGCCTATATCGCAACACAACCCCACGATTCTGTATTTTTGACTTTTTCTCTGCCTATGCTTTACAGACTCGGTAAAAGTAAGGCTTGCTGAGAACCTGGACATGAGAAGTTGTGGGCAATGAAACTAAATCGAGCCTTTCTTACATGTTGAGGGCTCACACGATAGCATAGTATTCACGTACATTGTTCATGTCATACATTTGCCATCATCAGCAACACAAGCGACGAAGTTAGCAAGCGATCGTGCGATTTTCTCAATAAGTTAAATAAGTGATTACAGTCGTTATAGGACAAGAGCTTGAGCTATTGGCAGTACATGCTACTTGTCCGGCTTGAAAAGATTGAAAATGCTATGATTTTTGGCGTCAAGCATGATAGGCAATTAAACGATGAATGACGACGTGTCGCACGTTGTTAGGCAGTAACAGTGCTCAAAGATGTGCCGAGATTGTGAACAGAAATATGGTCTCTATAACGCCAGTAACCATGTGTCTTCCGCCGTCGTGTCATTCGTCAAAAGCAAGAGGCAGGGAGTGTCCACTTCATTCGCTTCTTGTACGTCATCGACGTACTGCACCACGACGCATTGCACCCTCGGTTTACCAACTCGCTGGTCGTAAACTTGACAAGGTGTGTCGTATATCTTCAGTTTGGCTACTTCTGCAGACGGACGTATAATCATGAAGTTTCCGTTACCAAAGAATATATTTCCACCACTGGAGCTTACTGATATTCAGGAACAAAATTACGAGCAGCTCGCTAATGAGCTCATCAAGTCTACACTTTCGGAATATGATCAATTTGTCTCGCAAGATCATAAGCGTGTTGACGTACGGCGTTGGAAGACCGTGCGCGCACGGGATGGTATTACTATTTTTCGGGAACGTGTCGTAGACGCTCAACCCAAGGAATTAGCCCAGGCCACCCTCGCCTTGTACCGTAGCACTTTACTTACGAACAGTAGCCGTCCCAGCCAGAATACAAGTTGCTCAGTCCCTTTGACGTCCGATACAATTTTGGTGAGCAGCGCACGCAGTTTTATTCCATCATCTCCAAAGAAAGGTAGCGATTTGGACCCTATTGAGGACAGTCGTCACACAGCTGGCTACGATAGCAACAGTAGTGGTGATTTCCTTTCAGAGCCCCGAATTACAACTGCGGCCTATTCTCGTGACGATAATAGCAAAAGCTCGGGACTGCCACGGCTACTCGCAGTTGGCACTTTGCGTGGATCCCTGGATGATGTCATGTACGGTGTCGTGTCGCCTGATCCCCCGTCGGTTCGGCTGCGCAGCTCGTACCTTGGTGAACATATTGCCGACTGCGCTGTTTTACGTGAAATTAAGGGTCCGTCACCTTCAGAACCATTTCGATTTATGGGTATTAAATGGTTTGTGCGTGCTAAGCACCGTGGTACATCACGCATCCTTCTGCCCCGTGACTTTGTTGTCCTTGAATTTTCGGGCGTGATGATGCGTCCGGATAATTCGCGCGTAGGGTTTCATCTCATGCACTCAGTAGATATCTCATCGTGCCGTCAATTGCATGAGCATCGCATTTTGCGCGCGAAGTTATCAAGCTGCTATATTTTCGAGGAAACTCGCAACAATTGTGTACAAGTCTTCATGACAGCTTCTGTAGATCCAAGTGGCTATGTCTTTACCCGCATGGCTATACGATCAGCTGCTACAGCCCTTAGTAAATGCTGGAAATCAATTTCTTGCGCTCACGACAAAAAACTTGCATATTGTTTACAGAACGATCGTCCGTCGACAATGGGCGTCATCAGATCCACTCGAGGTAGCCACCCCAGCGTTACCAGATCATCGCGTGGTGGATTGTCAACGCTGACGCCTGTGAATGAGTTAGGGGCACGCGACTCAAGCACTCCGGAGCCCGTGTCACAGCGCAGCGACTACGGTTCAGGGAATCGCCGTCAGTGTGGGGTGTGTCGTGATAAATTGGGATTGTTGTCCAAGATTATGACTTGTCAACTATGCAGCGAGCAGATCTGCAATCGTTGTCGCATTGTGCGTAAGCTCAGCTGTGACACTTTAAACGCGCAGGTCACGCAGTCGTCTATCAACTTTTGCAAAAAGTGTGTTGCCAGTGTAAGTGACGAGAGCGCACTTGAGATTGCTCGGCAAGAACTCTGGATCCGTGCACGAAGTCGTACACGTGCATCGTCAGCGATCGTTCGAACAAATTACAGAATTAATTCCTCAACGGAAAGGAACACATACGCAACTGTAATTCTTGGTCGTGTCAGCGATTCAGCTCCTCGAGGCATCGCTACCACGAACAGTCTTGTCGTTAGCTCTACTCCTAGCCGCGTAAGCCAGGTTCCTAGCATTCAATTGGGGGAGTCCTCCATGGGATACTCTGTAGGTCCTTCATACCAAATGATATCAACCCAATTGTCGACTCCATTGAAGTGCCTCAACACAGGGAGCTTATTGTCAAAATCATCATCACTTCATGCTACCAGCGTTAACACAAGTTCTCTAATGAGTGGTGCACGAATAAATGAGACGTTAACACTGACTGACTTGCACATGGACAAAAGCAGAATAAAGAACGAGACTAAAGTTGCTGCTGAGGAGGATAAATCTGAATCAGAGGAACCAGTCGTGCTCGATCGTCGTTTAACTACAACGATTCGTAATTTGCGCCATCTAGACTACGTCTTGTCAGTGGACGAGCAGGACGTTGGGGATGATCTTGACTTGGAATCGGAAGGTTATAGTGAGTTTGAGAGCGATGATGACAGCGAATTTCGATCGAGTTACGCGTCGTCGGTGGCGGTACTGGACGATGATATCGGAATGTGTACCACTCCTACCAGCAATGCTCCCGGGTCTCAGCGCGAAGAACCTATTGTCGAAGAAGACGAGGAAGGTGAAGAAGAGGCCGAACCTGAGCCGAATAATGAAGCAAAAGAATTTGAGAAAAATGATCAAGATGCTGAATTTGAGCAGAATGAAGCGGAAAAGGCGTTGATATTTGAGGACGAGAACGATACGAAAGGAAGTGTTGAAAACTTAGAAGCAGATCATAAAAGCCATATACTTGATTTAGAAGTGGACAGTAACGTAAAGGCAACCGACGAACAGGACGAGGAAAAGCCTGTGATTATTGCAGAAGTGAATGGAGACAACAGCCAACATCAAGAAGATGTGACTGATGACGTTGAAGTAGTCGAAGCTGCTCCTGTTGCTGAGGTTCATGCCATCATGCTGTCTCAATACGAGATAGGAAAGACAAAGTCTAAACTTGAGAGCGAAGACCTTGAGCCGCGACTGCATCGCGCGCGCATGTCAGTTCCGTCTGCTGGTAGTGAAGCAAATTACCAGCATCAGCTTTTTCAGCAGATGCAGGACCTGCACAATGTGGTGGAGTCAACGTATCAGGTCGCTCGAGCAAATACGGAGGCGGCCTTTAAAGAACGCGATAGTGGCCGTCTGTCTAGGACGTCCACTGATAGCAAGAACGACAAAAGTTCGCGAAACTTCTATCAGCCGTTCGCCTTCAATGTGGTGGGTCTGCGCTCGACGCGTGCTATGACTGTCGGCATAAAAAAGTAGCCGAGTCATTATGAGCTGTGATATTTATCGTGGAACTTAGTAAAATCCAAATGTTGGCTTTGCTGTATTATACTTATAAGCTTCTCGTTTGATCGTCCATCCTTTTGACTTACATACCTTGCCTTAGTAACAAGCTGGGTTCATTGACAAGACCCTAACAATTTGTGACTTATGTTGCAGACACGATAGATAAGTTGATAAGAGGCCCAGTTTCAGTGGCGACTCCTGATATTTAAAGCATACCGCAATTTTTTTCGATGTTGCTGCTTCGTCATTTGTGCCCTACAGACAGTTTGTGCTCCAGCATTGAGATGTGGTATCGCACTTAATTTTTGCGAGCCGTTGGAGCTAATGACAGACGGATCTAAAACGTGTGGCCGTACAGCAATTTTGATCCGTTAATATTTTGCTTGCAACATTGAATTTACTCCACATGGCAATACTCTGCCGGATCGTGAAGACTTAACCAGTAGTCTTACCAAAATAAGTTTGCTAATCAAAGATTTGAACAGCTTGCATTAGTGACGGAACTAATGTCCGCCACCGCAGCCTTGATACAAGGCACTCGCTTCATTACTTAACTTTCACGCCAGTGCTAAAGTACCCACGCTCAGAATCACGCATTCTGAACGGCATGAAGTTTCCGTTACCTCATATGCCTTTCGGGAACTACCCGGCGCTGTCTGAAGCGCAAATGCAACAGATTGAGCTGACCGTCCAACAAACATTATCAAAAGCCCTTGGTGACTACGAACAAAATCAGCTGCAAGTGTTGCCGCGGTCACAGTATAAGGTCGTCAAAAAAGTCGAGAATCTTACTTGCTATCGACAACGGTCGACAGCCTCAGCACGAGGAGCAACACGTCATTATTCGGAGCGCATAACCTCCAGGTCCTCAATGTCATCACAACCGTTGACATCATTTCTTTCTCCAGCTCGTTACCGCAACAACGGGTCTGACCGGCCTTCACCAACGCTGATAACCGTCGGAACGATCGCCGGCACGCTGAATGACGTCATGTACGGACTGCTCGCTACGGATGCAACGTCCACCTTTATCCGGGCGTCGTATACGAAGGAGGAGCTTTTAGATACTGCGCTACTTCACAGCATTCGAGCTCCGACACCAAGCAAACCATTCCAATTCTGTGGCGTTAAGTGGCAGGTGACAAAACTTTCCTCCCAGCGCGATTTCGTATTTGTGGAGGCTTCAGGAATTGTCACTCGTACGAACGGAGATCGTGTAGGTTACCACATCATGCACTCTGTCGATCTGCCAGGTCTCGACGAGCTAGCAGACTGTTACCAAGTACTGCGTGGACGCGTCATGTCTTGTCATCTATTCCGCCAGCTACCTCACAACACGGTCGACGTATATATGAAAGGAATTGTGGATCCAAATGGCTTTATGCGTCAAGCTACTGCGATCGTCTCGACAGCCAGCGCCCTTTTAAAATTTTGTCATGCCGTTGAGTGTTCGCACAATAAGAAGCTTGAGTATTTTCTGGAGCAAGAGCAGCTCAAAAGAGGCGATACACTTAGTGTTGACAACCGCCGAAGCAACAACTTGGTCACGTTGTCGATGACTAGCAGATCGGCGTCAACCTGCACCGTGTGCGCTACAACCTTTCACCTGTTCCGCAATGTCGCTTATTGTGAACTCTGCTCAGAAGCAGTTTGCTCCCGGTGTCGCGTCACTCGACGACTGAGCTATCGCGTCGCCCGTCTGAAAGATCTCAAGCAGCAAAACACTACTTTCTGTAAAGCATGTGTAGCTCATGCCTCAAATTACAGTGCTGTGAATGTTGCTCGCATTGAGCTAGTTGTCAGATCGTCGCTGATGGAGAATAATTCAGACGGTTTCAACACATTAGTTTCTACGGAGCTATGCCGACATCTAACCATCTTTTCTCCATCTTCATCTGAGGATCTGTTGTCTCAAAGAAACCATCTCAACACCTATGATTCGTCCGATCAAGTTCGTCGACGATCAGTGAGCTCCCACTCACCCGCGGCGATAGAGAGATTGGACGCTAAAGATCTGGTCGAGGCAGATTCGATCCCCAGATCGACGATGAGTAGCACAAGCTGCGGATATTTGGACTTTTTTGAAAGCGTAATTGGTTGGAGAAAGACTGAATCGCCTAACGCAAACTCCACGTTGATCGAATCAGAAAATGTGTGTCCACTTGCACGCTCAATGCCGGTCAAACCCAGCCCTTCGATGCTGACCAGCCCATTGTGGCATCAACGAGAACTCATGCGACGCATGGAGGAGCTGCGACAAAATGTCGAGAGCGTTTATCAATTAACATGGCGGAACACCCAGTCAATGCGATCGAGTGGTGTACGGTTAGTCTACTTGTAGGGCATCTGCTTTCCCAATGGAAGGATAGCATTACATTATGACCTATATATAATACAGTTATGTCTACCATATAAACTTGCCTATAAATATTTATAAATGATCTCACAAATAAGGGCCACATTGCAGCGATTTCTAAATAATGATGACGAGTAGAGCACCTTATTAGTAAATTTTGCCACCCAGCAAATATACGGGTTTATTTCAGCACCTATATATATGTTATTTAACCATCAAATTTGATTTCCACGGTGAAGGAACGATAATATCCACCGCGAGGCCGCTGATTTTGAGCTTTCCGGCCCTACAAGCACTAATAAACCGTTCCCTCTGGATGAGAAAGGTTTATATGGCCATATATTCGGTTTTGCTCTAAACAAAGCGACAGCTCGTTGCGCTTGCAAATTCCAAGCTGGGGAGTTGCTCAACAAGCGGCACTACCGCGTGATACCATCGTCAAAGGGACATTGTTAACGTGACGATTTGGTAAGACAGATTCGCCGCCAACCAGGTGTATCGTGCAGTGGAACTGTCGTAGCTCTTTGCTTACAGGAAGCTAAGCTAGGGTTACCGACCTTACGCTCTTTACCAGAACCAGTACGAGGGAGCGGATCGCAATCCGCTACCTTCAAGAGTACTTTAAAACCTAACCCAAGGCAAAGACGCTTTTCCATCCAAAATTAAAACTGTCTTTAATTGTTTTACTTGCGGCAAAGCCGCATAGATCTAATTCTCAAGTTTCCTGATTATATAATAAAACCTAATTAATACTACTGGCAGTCCTGCCACGCAGTGGCTCCTTGTTACGGTGTAGTGACACCATTGTGTCATTACGCCGACCTGTGTAATCCACACCTTTGTACGGGTACATAATCTCATGTGACCCACCCTTTCATACAAAGGTACGTGTAACCCCGTTACAACTCGGGTGCGCTTGACTACCGTCATGGGATGCAAATATCGGCGAACTGTGTTCAGGAGTTGAAGACTTCTGCTTTAGTGGTGTCAGATCCTGTCTAAAAAACGGCAACGATTACCGTCTTCATACAGATGAGTGTGGTTTGCACCGACATCTTTCAAGTTTACTGTAGAAATCTGTTTAGGAAGCGGTGGATATCACTTTGCATGCGAAACACAGCTCGTGTGCCACAAGGGACAAATAGGTAATTAGATTTTGACTTTCCTGCGGCCAGAGCCAAAAATCTAAAGCCATCAGGAGAAGAACGGGAGAGGTATCTCCGCAGCAACAAATCTCTGCAGTAGTCGCAGATTTTTACTTGCAGGAGGCCAAAACACCCGCGCCCTGCGTACCCCTTCGCTCTAGCTGAGAGAAATGAAGGTTCAGACTCTCACGTAAATAGAACCAAGTGCGGGGAGTGATCCGATGTGTTTAACTAATCTACTTGACCCTTAGCTCTAGGAATATCACGAAGGAGTGGCAAGCAAATGGCCACGTGTGTTGACCCCGAATTGGGGAGTTTGTCATAAAATTGAAGCAAAAATCTACGTTAGGCATTCCAAAAAGAGCAGTTGATCGTTATAAAACCTTTTTTCTTTATGGAGCACGAAGCAGATGCTGAGAGAGATTGTCAAATCTCTGACTTGATGCCAACTTTCTGCGTCAGAAATGCTGACGACAAGTGGTGAAATGCGCATCTTTTAATAAGCTAAGTTAATCAGCACTTTGGTGCAAACACCGATTCCAGAAAACGATGTGATGTAGATTGGCATGGTCCGTTGCACCCTATTCAATTCTTTTTACCTGGTCGATAGGGTATTTATCCCTCACGAACACGAAAGCCAGATTATATTCACTCTACCATGGTTATGCCATTAGTTTTACCGGCACACCAGCGATGGTCACTAATCTGATAGCACACCCCACATCGTGTTGACATCGCTTAAATTTGTTCTAACGATATATTCTTTCAAAGTCGTACTGAGCGCAAATAATCGGATTTGGACATCCATCACGAGCACTTGCAAATAATGCTAGATTGTATAGGTTTAAAATTGCCATTAGCCAAAAAAAGACGAGCCTACTTGGCGCCAACGATGTTATCTTTTTGGAATACACTATCATAAAAGCTATATGCGGGCGTACGCTGCGATTATCAAGACCATAGCCGTTTGGTATTGCTGCTATTACAAAGCGATTAGAGAAAAAAGACTCGGCATGGCTAACTAGTTACAACATATCACTGCTAAGTATGCCATATTGTACAACAACATCTTACCAATTTACTTTAATAGTACCTTGTGCAACAGAAGAGGCGGCCTGCAAGGCTGCGAAGGACAACCTCGTCACTGCCTAAAATTTGACCATTTCAAAGTCATATTGGCCGTTTATGTCGTTTTTATCGCCTCGACCTCTACCGCAGACTCATACAATTGCCAATGACCGTAATTGCGCCATTGCGATGACTATTGCTGCTTCTACTTACCATAACGTACGTTGCTGTCAAGCTCAGAGAGCACCTGGGCATTCAACGCATGCTGCAACAAACGGCTTGTTGAGCTGAACAGCTTCCTACGTTACATAACAGATCTACTTAAGTCACTGGTGATAAGCAAACTTTTCTGTATATCAGTAGTATCACATGCTACCACGTTTTAAAAGTAATGTTTAGGTACCTTGTAAGCTGCTCTGATTTACTTTCATCACGCATAATAAGGATATCGCAATCATTTTGTGATTTTAATCGGATTATGTGTTATTATGCACAGCAACGCCTTACCCATATCCCTCACAGAAACTGGCAAGATGGTGTTTGTCTCTCCCGAGTACACAAATCGGCTTAATGTAGTCGCGGAAGCATTCATGCATGACTAGACTATAAACTGCTGGGTGTCCCGATGGTGACATAGCACAACGATGAGGCAAACGTACAGCATACGAGTCAGATGCAGCATGCGTTGCAGTATTGAAAGGCATTCTTTATTTTGTGTGTGGTTTTGTAAAGGTTTGGTTGCAGGTTTACACCGCTACTCCTTGCATCAAGGATTGCTGTATGACAGCGCTGACACATTTGGCACTCAGCATGTAGTGCTAAATAACGATGTAGACTGCTCGTACAGAAGAAGAACCCCGTATTCGGCTGCTTTGTGGTCAAGAGTAGCGTTCGTGTAGATCTGGAGAAAGTCAAAGCTAGCAATGATTGGTCTGTGCCAGACAATGTGAAACAGCTGAGACATTGGTTGGGCTTGTCCAACTATTTGCACAATTACACGCGCAAGTATGCAGCGTTGCTGCAACCCCTTATCAACGTCTTTAGAAAAAGACGTTGAGTGGGAATGGTCAAAAGAACACCGGGCTGTATTTGCCGAAGTGAAGAAGAGCTTGAGAGAAGCTCCTGTTTTTGCGGTTGCAAATCACGAAAAGCTTTTTATGTGGTATGCGATGCGAGCGATTATACGGTTGTGCGCTGAGGCAACACGATGATGAGGGTCAAGAGCGAGTTGTACGAAGTACAACTCCGGCCCGCGGAACGGAACTATCCAGTTATGGCAAAGATCTTCTAGCAGTGAATGATGCTTTGGTTAAGCTCCGTGTGTACTTGCTTGGAGAAGCGCGCTTCATGATCTATACAGATCACGCCGTATGGCAGTAAATACTCCTCATTTATCGCAAAGGATGTCTTGATGGGGTTCCTTCTTTGCGGAGTACAACTTTGTCGTACACTACAAACCAGGTAACACGATCATCTTAGCCGATGCGTTGTCAAATTGTCCTGACTATGATCTAAAGTCCAGGAGCGAAAACATGCACGAGTCATGTCGACAATCAGAGTACAAGCTACGAAGAAATTGTCGAAGGTTACAAGTCTGACGGGATATGTCAGGACTTGCTGAGGTATTTATTCCAAGAATGCACTGCAAGGTCTTTCGTCTCGCACAAGATCGCGCGTTCACAATTTTGGAGTACACAACAGATTCTTGTACTATGCGGTTGAACACGGGGATACAGCACGAGTTGTTGTTCCAAATGACGAAGGTTTGCGTTTTCGTCCTTTATATCATTACCATGACAGCCCTTTGGGTGGCCTTCTCGGATGTGAGAAAACGTCTCTCAGTCTTTCCCAGGATTACTATTGGCCACATATGTATAAGGGGTGCGCAAGTATATGAAAATCGTGTGAGATACACCAGAGAGTGAGACCATCGGGCTCCACTCAGGTCATACTTCGGTGGTTGGCAGTGCCAACTGACAGCTGAAAATCTGTGAGTATGGACTTCATATTCTGACTTTCGCTTGACACACACGGACGCAGTGGTATCCTTGTGTTAATGGACCAACTCAGCAAGATGGTTCACCTTGCCCCTGTTTCGGGCAAGATCTCTGCCGAGAAGACAGCTAAGGTCTTTGTAGACGTTGTTTTCCGTCTGCATGGCCTTCCTGTTGAGATCGTATCTGACCGTGGTTACGTCAAATTTTTTGCTTGCACCGTTTGAACTATTGGCGCCAAATTATCCATGTCAACAGCGGCACATACTGAAACGGAAGGTCAAACAGAGCGTATAAATCGAGTCCTGGAAGACGTACAGCATAGTTACGCCGCGTCGATTACTATGGCTGTAGAGCCCCAGTCAGACCTAAATGCTGTCAGGGGGTAGTCAAAAGCGACTTCTGACTCAATGAGACCTCTAGACGACATGACAAGTCGAAAGAAACAGCACGTCGATGACTTTGTTGCGAAGATATTAGCCTTTTTTTGGTTTGTTCGCAATGCGATTGCAAAAGCTCAGGATCTGCAAAAAGAACAAGCAGATTAGAGCGGAAGGAAAAGAACAAGAAGGTATATAAGGTCAATGACCTTGTACTACTTTCCACGACAAATCTGCCTAAACATTCAGTGTGCAGCTTGGGAAGCAGGAAGCTTTTATCAAGGTTCATAAAACAATTCACGGTGATGGAATGCAATAGTGATGCATATACATTAGCCATCCTTACATGCATGCGCCTACATTCTACATTTTATGTGGGTAGGCTAAAGTCGTATCTTCCAAGTGGATCTGCCGATCCTTCTCTACCCTTAGTGAATGATCGAGCTGATCATGACGTTTCTTCATTTGTTCATGAAGAGCAACCAGCTCTTCACCCTGGAGATTCTTCTCGGCTTACGAGCATTAAAGGACATCAAGTGATTGCTTCTTTATTGATACCAACGCTTGAAGGCGAGAATGGTACTCACCACAGAGTACCTCGTGAACAGAGCCTACCTCTTCAACAGAGTGCAACAAATGCTTTTGGGCCATCTCACCAGATTTCTCGTCCTCCCAGAGTCGCATGAACATATTGAAACCGTACGTCAAAACAGGAATTCAAAGCCAAACATTGGGCAGAACCTTAAGTCAGAACGTAGAGTTTCTAGCTCTGCTCTGTAACAAAGGTTTGAAACGCTCTCGCAGAAATCTTCAAGCGTCGTGCAACGCTGCCGCAATGCCTCAATTTGCCCGCGACGAGCACTCCTCCACTTCCAAAATCGCCCAATCTTTTCACGTTCAGCCCCATCTCCGCTATGAGACTCTCGTGAAGAGCGTCGTTGCGTGGTTGAGACGATTACCGATCACGAGAATCGATCGACTTGCCATCGTGAACAGAAGCATTTAAATCATCACCGCTTCTACAGAGTTTGGTGGCGCGGTTATCCATCGGACTCGGACACGTGGGAAACTCGTCAGGCCTTATAGTCTGATGTCCCCGACGTGGTCCGCAGCTACAAAAATCGCTTGTAGTGTTGCTAGAGGCAACACTACGACAAACAAAGCTTGGTTGTGCTCGGTCGCGACTGGGAGTCCTGCCAACGCCGACTCGGCAAAACAGACATTCCATTTGTTCTCGTTCTCAAGTAAACAAATGTCCGCCAAGGTTTAAGCTTAGCTGCGATGGGCCGAATCGAATCATCACGGTTGTTGGTCCGACGCCAACAAAAGATTTGCTCCATGTAAAACCTCTTGTCTCCATTTCGGTTGAGGATGGAGGGAACGTCAAAGAGTTCTAGAACCGTTCTTTGCCGTTCAGGCGAAGAAAGCTCTTTCATGTTGGCTTGTTCACTTGATCGCTTTATTGTTGATCGCTTTATTATTGATCGGAAAGTGAGCTACTCCAAAAGGTCTGCAAAACTATCAAAGTACTTTTGATTTTACGGAGGGGATGATGTAGTGGGCTACACTTGGCCATTACATGAGGGCATATCTATGTACCTACTTTATGGATTGTAGGAATTAATAAAAGAAAATTACAGTATGGTGCTCCCAAATGCATACGTGATTTCTTAAATGAAGTCACAAACTTTCTCTGTAAGACAGAATGCTGGTTCATACTTGGGGATCTGTACTGGTGACGAGACCGACGTGTCTCCGTCTTTCGAAGTGGGTGGCACTGGACACTTTCCCGCAAAAATTGAAGTTCAAGCTTTCGAAGTTCAAGTTCCGTACACTCAAGATCTTTTATAAGTTGAAGCTGAGGTTCAGCCTCAGTACACCCTTGATTTAAAAGTCAGAAACCCAAGGTTTTAAAAGTAAAACCTCTAGGAGCCCTTGGGGTGTTTTGCATGAAACTAGGAGCCATAACTCATTTTACTATAGTTGCAAATTACCTCTAAGGAATTAAGTCGTTCTTCCCTCCAAGTCGCAAATATTCTTCTCCCTCCACGTCGGGATCGCTTTTTCGTCGGGATCGCTTTCTCGTCGCACAAGCGTGTGTTCTGTGTCTGAGGGGCCGTTTGTGAACAGCGACCTCTTACATGATTATTACCAACTGCTCGTGAGAGACAGCGATGTTCCTATTACTACAGTAGTACGCCTAATAGGATGCTGTGGATAAGGTATGCTATAAAACTGTCGTACGCACCTACGAAATTCAATCGTCTGACAAACGCGGCGATTTTGGCCATATCGTGACGATAATCAAGTCCATATGGACGAATGTTGTAAAGAACAGCAGTATTCGCTTGCGAGCTTATGTTTTCTGATATAAAAATTGTTTGCCAACATCGACAAGTGTGTCCTTGGCGCAGGCGAGATCCCCTCTATGAGTTACTTCATTGAATTCCATGTCTTTTATGAACAGATCCCGCAAGATGAAGGCTTTTGCGGACTGGCCATTTCTCTAACCCATACTGCACAAAGCTTTCGTGAGATGTTCAGCCCGTCAACGATGCGATACACACGCCGTTACGAGTGCCACAAGGAGCTACAGATGCACCACTGCACTTCCAATCCAAATGCAGGAGGTCTTGAAGGAAATGTTGTATGACAATGTGCTCGCGTGGGTAGACAATATCATCGTGTTGTCTAAGACGCCAGAGGAATTTATCTCAAAGCTACAAAAATTATTTGCACGCATACTCAAGTACAGTTTGAAGCTGTACGCAATCACGAGCTGTTTGTTTGCCCGTAACATGTGGGGCGTAGACGCGACACTGATGGAGATGGCGTGCGCTACCCTTCCAGCGACAGTAGCTGACCTTCTGAAGTTACTGTATGCGGCTGATTGGCATAAAAATGACCGTAGACTACGCGAGAAATGCCACACTTCTGCGCGAGAAATGTTCGCAGGCCGTAGTCGTAAACAGCGTCTGGCAGAAGAACCTGAACCGTCGAAGAGCAACAAGCGTACCGTGCGTTTCTCAACAGTCAGTCACAATTATCAAACTTATATTCCCGGGTTATAATGCTGATGTGTGTTTGCGAACGAACACGTCAGGCGCTTGTCGTAGCGCGAATCGATTAGTGCGATAATGACACACCCCTCGTTAATTAACACTACGAAAGATTTTACTTCAAAGGGGGAGTATACAGGACCTTAGCTACACTACTCTATCACGGATGACCCATTGTGAAGTCTGCAAACGATTTTGAATATCTGCAGCACCGTACCAACGGTTTTAAGATCTATTGCGATCACACCAATCTGCTCCAGATATTGTGCCCGTCCTAGAAATTTGAAAGCACGTGCGTGAAAAATTGCAGAGTTATGCGCTGATGCTGACCAACCTGTACTACCAGATTAAACATATCAAG
This sequence comes from Plasmopara halstedii, assembly GCF_900000015.1. Classification (NCBI taxonomy): domain Eukaryota; phylum Oomycota; class Peronosporomycetes; order Peronosporales; family Peronosporaceae; genus Plasmopara; species Plasmopara halstedii. The sequence goes on along the minus strand of NW_020187031.1, from coordinate 934,639 downwards.
GGAACAGACAATGTCAGAGTGAAACACCAGCACCCGTCGCCGTCAAGTCTACACACACACGGTCCACAATACTGGGTGCTTGCTTTCGGCTACTACAAGACGACACATTTGTGTGACTTACTACTGTCTATATGCTCAAAACCCTGCGTGATCGGCTCCGGCGGTAGTGGCGGAGCTAGAAGACGGATTACTCCTGGCAAAAGAGAGAGACTGAGTCCCAACTCAAGCGAACAACTCATCACACGCATTCTTATCATATAACACTGCAGTTTAAATGCCCTTTGTATCGCAGACACCACGACTGTGCAGCTGCAAGGCAAGTATGACATCCACAAGCTTCGAAAATTGGTAAAGAACTTTTGTTGGGCTTTTGTTGTGCAAACACGTGAGAGGTCCAGCATTCATGAGCAGAGCTACGACGCTCTATGAAACGCTGCACCTCGACCACCTGTGGTAAGTGTTAGTGCTAAAAGACGAGCTTTCGTATTTTTGCGAGCTCATTGCTTGTGACACACCTATCGTACCATTGCCTTCTGCAGCAATACTGGATTAAGAATAGCAATTCGGAGCGCACCTCTATGGGTATCATAGAACGGATCTCATTTTAAGAACAAACTCATGGAGAGTTTGCGCGAACGACTCAAAACAGTCCACACGTTTGTTAGTCCGTGGGTCAACGTGACTGACGAGCGCATCTACCGGGACATTCTCCCGATAATGAGAGTGTTGCTTCTAGAGTACCAACCCAGCACGAAGAGCTAAAAACTCTTACCACCGCTTATTCATTTCAATTTGAACCAGACACCTGCCCATTCCCTCGGCAAAAAGGCGCCTGTTGAACTGTTTACGGGTCTCACCACACCAACGCCCCTCGATGTCATTGTCATTCCACAAATCGAAAGTGGCAAGTTCAACTTTAGCACAATATTCTACGTGAAAGGCCGGCGGAGGTAGTCAAGTATAGCAAGAAACGTACGTGTACGTTTAAGATAATAGCCAAGCGTGGAGCGCTGGCAAATTCTTCGTAAAGGTGACTTTTCTTCCAATTCTGTTTTTTTCTCGTGCTGACGAGTGTCTTCATCAAAATTAGCTAATTGTGCGCTGGGTCAGACCTACAAGTGGTTAAAGTTCTCGATTATATATCTTAAGGGTCATATGACCATGGAGGAGAAACAAAAGTAAATAAATCAAGCCTCAAATTCTTTTAAGAACAAGTACTATGACGTGATCGAAGGGATCTAGAACATGTAAGCAAACAAGGCATTATCATGGGATGCAAGTAGGTCAAGGAGCATCGTCACAACAGCACCACGCAGCAGTGGGAGTCGCTCATCTCATGGTATGCCATACAGTTGATTGAGGACACGCGAGAGCACGATCTCACCAACGACATCCCTGTGCTCATCGAAGCTTACGACTACGAGCTCGAAGCCAAAGACCTTTGAGCTCAACTACCTGATGTCAACGTCGGTCACACTACATATTGCATGATTATAAAAAGAGATGAGAGCCTAGGGGCAGTGTGGACTGTCACCTGCGCATCGACAGTCCATCTATTCGTTAATATACGGTCTGTCTTTGCATATTCTACACACCGGACATTCAAGCTGTTCCAGAACGTGGACTCGAGAAACGCAGAGGACACGTAGCCTACGACCGTGACCGCCTAGCACCTGACAGGTAGAATACATTTAGCATACAACAGCGCATTCCGCAGGGTAAACTATTACAATGGATGCCAAATTGCACTTCAAGATATCAAAGCCGTGTGACTGGCAGAAATGAAGCTTATATTTTGTTTTGAGTCGGCACGCATCGCACATACCCACTTCAGTTATTGTGTTGCTCACAACTTGTAATTTGGTGACCAAACCTTACTTATATCTAGTTGTCTAGCATACTATGTCGATCGATGACCCAGCTGCATCTCGAACTGCGGAAAAGCATAAAGAACACAGTGCTGTGTCCTACATGAGGTGAGGGTTCTGTACAGCTCTCTAGTAGGTTGAAGAGTAGACGCATACCCCCATTTTTGAGACATCCACCTAGATACGAGGGATAGTCGAATTACCCATTGCAAGCTGCGTAGTACAACGTAGCAGTATCTTTGTGAGCTTTGGAATGAGAACAATGTCGACAGAATAAAAACCTGCTTTTGTTGGCGTGACCAGCGAATTGGTCAAATTTGAAGCAACCGTAGCAAAACACTACAGTGACGGTATCATTGTTTATAACTTGAATGTTTGTACACAGCTTTAGTGCAGTGACTCAAGCTGACTCATCTCACACCTAATGTGCTGTTCACAGCAAAAAGAATTTCGTCGAGTTTCCACTTCAATTAGGCCCTCTCGACGGTAATGACCAATTTATTTGCAATAGTGGCACCCGTCACAAGTTCTATTGAAAGTGGCGCTGTGCTGGCCCTCTTCTTTGTGTAAGCGTCCCGTAAGCTCGTGGAAATGCTTTGACGGTAAAAACACGTCCTGGAAGTCTACGAAAAATATCGGGCGGATTGTAGGACATTGTGAAGCTAGGTGAAATGACGCTTTCAATGAATGCATTGAAAGCGTCATTTCATTTGCTGGTAAGGAGAAGTTATGCAAAGTCATTCCTTTTCTTAACACACGGTATTCGTTGTGACCCTCCTAAAGTATGCATATGAATATTTCAGTACATTTAGTGTAGGCTTGAATTTAATAATCAGGAACTTCATGCAAAGCGCAAAAGAACTGTGTTGCCTGATGTAACGTGAGAGTTACAGATATGCGTCAGTACCTAAATAAGCTAAAGCGCCGGGAGACAGAAGCAGGCGCATCGATGACGCTGTAATAGTACGCCAGGGACTTATGAGTCTTCCAGTAACATGGGAGACGCTCGCGGCAATGTGCTTTATTGAGGCTTCACTAGCTTCGTGGACGCAGCGGGGCTGCCGTAGCTCTTTGCTTAGAGGGAGTTAAGCTAAGGTCACCGACCTTACGTTTTTTTCCAAGTACCAGTACTAGTGTAGCGAATCGCAACCCGCTATTCTATATACAAAAAACCTTAGTCAAGGCAAACCCACCCTTCTCTTCAAAACTGAACTGTATTTAATTGATTAAGTTGCGGCAGAGCCGCTAATACCAGAAACCTTAGGTTCTCCTAATTAATACACTAATACTTAATTAATATAGCAGAACCTAATTAATATAGTAATATGCATAACTACCGGCAAGCTGCCACGTGCTTCTTCTTCGGTGTAGCCTAACCACTGTGTGATTATACTTACTGTGTATTACACATCTATGTACGATCTTGTGCGACCCGCCCTTTCTTACAAGGGTACGTGTAACCCCGTTACAGTTACAGTGGACCACACTTCATGGTCAAAGCATTTGCGTTAAGTTGTAGACAGCTCCGTTGCCGCTAGCAAATACCGCGTTATGGGATAGTAGCAGACACAATGCCGTAAATTTCTGTCGAAATAAAGCGGTTTCGATGATCTCCAAGTAAGCTCACACCCAAATGAGTCATGTTAAGGATGATTCGAGCAAGAGTTTGTGTGCTTCAGAATGACAAGAAATATCTGCAACGATTTTGAATTGAGAGATAGGTCAGCTGAAAACCTTCTTGAGCTCAACTTGTCTTTTATCAATAGCTTAAGCCAAACCCTGCAGAGGTATAAATTAATTGTTAACAATATTCACCACAAAATAACCATTTTAAGGCTTTAAACGCTGGACACGTCAGTAAGTGTTGCTGCCTCAGCTGTACCGTCACACCGTGACAAGGATGAGCCAAACTTAGTCACATCAGGACCTGGCCCTTCCAGGCGCAATAACATTACGATCGCAACAGCCGTCACACCCAAAACATGGATACCATCTAGATACCGGTAAGTAATGTATAGTAAGTACAGCAATGACCCAAATCAAATTTTGATGCCTTGCTTAAAGAGCAGGAACAAATTACAACTTTCCTAGTCCCTTACACCTCGGAAAGAAGAATGACTGACATTTAACGTCTGTTGTGTGCTGAGGTCATTACTCTTGAAGCGCGTTTAAAAGTTTGCATTCACTTCATTATAGTCTGATCTTGTCAAACAAACGTTATGGTTTTCATGCAAGCAAGGCCTGCATGAATTGTTTTCTAGCAACGATGCATAATATTCTCAATCTATAACGAAGAGGCGAGCTTCAAACGAAGTTAATCCAGCTGTTTTACACTTCTCAAGATGCCACTTTTGAATCGACATCTTGCTGCACACGACAAAGTAGATTGAAGAAGAACGTATCAAATCGCTTAATCCCGAGCACTGCTGATAACAAAGCTTCAATGACAAGGTTTCCACTGTCACACGAACCTTTTCCACCTGTGCTGCTGTCTGTCGAAGAAGAGGAAGCACTGGAAGCTTTAGCAGATCAACAGCTCTTGTTGGCCGAACGTCAGCTGGACGAGCACGTGCAGCAGAACCAGTCAGTGGTGGACATGAGCCGGTGGAAATCACTCAAGACACGCAAGTCCATAAATCTATTCTGCGAGCGCTCTAACTATCGCCAATGCCACAATGACGGGTCCCAGAGCGATGTAAATTGGACATTGCCCCAATTGCTAGCAGTCGGCAGTCTGAAAGGGACACTTGAAGACATCATTTACGGTATTCAATCACCTACCGCTGTTCACATGATAGCCAAGGCTGCGACGTCGAATGACGAAGTGGTGGATGCACAAGTGCTCAATGAGCTCAAAGGTCCGACTATAGCCCACCCGTTCAGATTTCTTGGATTAAAGTGGCTAGTCAAAGCTCATCCTGCTTTCATGAGCGCCGTCGTGTTACCGCGAGATATCGTTTATGTTGAACACACTGGCATTAAGATCCGTGGGGATGGTTCAAAACTTGGCTACTTCCTTATTCATTCCGTAGATCTGCCGCAGTATCCAGAGCTACGAAAAGAATTAGGCCTCGTGCGAGCAAAAGTGTCGTCCTGTGTCTTACTTCGACAACGAGAAAATGACACAAACGAAGTAGACGTTTTTATGACAGGACGAGCAGCGGCTCAAGGTCGTGTACTAGACAGTCTCGCTCTGCTGTCAACTGCAAATGGACTTACGTACTTCTGGAACGCGGATATCTGTGCAAAGCGCAAGAAACTCGCATGGCGTCTACGACACAAACGAATTATGTCTTTTGAAGATGCTTTAATACCTCCGTCACTGTGTCCACTATGTACCAAATCACTACGTTACGTCTTCACGTCACCCATACGTTGTGAAATGTGCGGAATTCAAATATGTTATCGTTGCAGCAGAGCTCATAAACTCCTTTTTCCCAGAGACTTTGGAAGTAAAGAAACTCAATCGGTTGTAGTAAAACTATGCACGCCTTGCATTTCACAAACATTGAAAGAAAATCCGATCGCTATTATTCGTCAGGAAATTCGAGCTGGCCAATATGGGTCTCTGACATCACCCAGACATGGTCATCGCCATCGTGCTCGCGCATTTAACGTGTTTGAACCGTATCGACATTTGTCTACTAAGATGGATGCGCCTGCATCTGTAAACTTATCACCAGATTACTCAAAATTCGATTATGAGGATTCAACTGGCCCAATACACGAGAGAGAGGACGAAGATGAGGCGGATGTCACAGTGAGAAGTCAATCTTTTGAAATGTTGTACACTTTGCTGGATGACTTGAACCTAACAATGCAACGAGAAGAACAGTGGAATGACTATGCTGGCTTTGATGATGAAACAATATTGGAATGATATAGTGGCTCGGAGGATCGATATTGTGAAAACCCTGCTTGACTGAAGCGTTAATGTGATTAAGTTCAAGTCATACATATGATGCATGAGCTGTTCATAAATATAATGTTCTTCGACAAATAGACATCGATGTTGAACGGTGCATGGACAGATGTTCGGTGGAGCTAGACATTGTAAGGCAAAAATTGACAATCTTGCTGGATCGAGGTTTCGATGGCATGGATTCGGAGCAAAGAAGCGGTCGCTGCCCCTTTTTGCAATCTTGTCACCTTTGCTGACAATAACTTCAACGACAATGGCTGACTGAGATCAAAAGTAATCCGTCCAACTTTTACGGACGCTTTTACCGAAATGTAGGTGCGATGAACGCATTTTACCGTAGCTAATTTCGTTGATAACAAGGTGAATGGTCTGTTGTTATAAACATTATGATACGCGCTTGTGTAATTCCCCATCAGCTTCGTGAAGTATTTCACGTGTTTCAGTTGAAGCTGCTTATGTGAAAGTGAAAGATTCCTCTCACTATAATTTTTACCACAACCAATGCAGAAAACGTGCACAACCAGTAAGGCTAATCGACTTTGAGATTAACAAACATGAACATGAATACAACGTATTTGTCTTTCACCTATTGCCTTATAGTTGTTTAACTCGCATCAACAAATACCTTTTTAATAAACACTCGATCGAACCGAAACAAAAATACGTTGTTTCCTAGAATTTGTCTTCTCAGCGTGGTCTCAGCTACTTTTGCAACAAGTAGTTAGCTGCTCGACTTTATAGATTTAAGTACTTTTGGCGTTTTGAATCCCATTAACTTAGAAGCGTTGCAGTGGATGCAGTCACGGATACACAGCTTGCACAACGTGCAGCACCTTTGACTTTCAAACAAATTATTGTGTAATGATTTTGACAACACAATGACAAAGGACCGACGTGAGATGTAGTTATGCTAAATTTCTGTATTAGCCGTAAAAAGTCTCAATGGGTAATCACTGTGATATGAACTCGACGTCAGTCATGCTGTCACCCACCATCAAGCTCATACTAAAAGGATCGACGATGCAGCCACTAGACATCTACTTGATTGCTGCTCGAGTGTCTTAGATCAGCGTCACAAGCCTTGCGTTCATAAATGATCAGAGCGGCACAAGGTATCGTAACATGTGCCAATTTTGATTGTGTCTAGATGACGCGTGATCGTCGATGTGTGTCGAACGATTGTTTTTGGAGTCGGCCTCGTGAAGTTTTGAAAGCGGGACTTTACCTGATATAGCATTAATGTCTCGCAAAACTGCCTCTTGTTAATAAACTGTAGTCCACCTAAGCGGCGTAAAAGCAGAACAGAAAAATGCTTAAGCGCGTTTCTGCCTTAAAGACCGGCAAGGTACAGCTTCAGCCCAATTACTCGTAGATTTCTTCAAATCATGCAGTTCTTCTTCTCTAACGTCTACTTCTCTTGAATTTTCGATCGTCGGTGATGTCACTATTTGGTCTTCGCTGAAAAGTTTCAGTGGTTCCCTGGCTATATGTTGACACCTATGTTGACACCTTCAGCATGATTGTTGTGACTCAACCTGTCAACGCTTTCCGCGAGTAACTGCAGAAGCAAGCGCTAGCAACATTCACCAAAACGTACATAAAATCTGGAGGGATAAACGCACTAATGTCGCACTGACAAGATCCCGCATTGCCTCGAATTCTCCCATTGTGATTGACCGCTTCGAGTGCTTTTTGCTTCTTTTTTCCTTGTCCATAGATGTTCATCAGTAAAATCTTTTCTTGACTTCGTCAGCAGTTCTGAATGGTGGCCGACTGGGTTCAGCTGTATTCTCAAAGGTAGTAAGCAACCCTATTTCTGTGTAGAGTCTCAATGGCATCTTTCTCTGACTTGATTACGATAGAAACTTGGTCGCTGTCTTTATCTCAACACTTATTAACCCAGTCACAACTACATCTACATTTTTCGGTCTTCATATCCTTTAGTGATTAATCACATTGCGACGACGGCGTCAGCCACGATAAACTACCCGTGGGTCTGACTTCCTGTTCACCTTTTAAAACAATTGACATTGCTTGTGAATAACAAAGACTTCTATGGATACATGTTTTTCGCATTGTGTGAAGCAAAGGCAGCGCCATAAAGTACGGCCAAAATACACTGTGATTACACAGCTGCGTGGATAGCACAATCTCCACGGTAACTCTCATGCAGGAGTGCGACTTGATGTTCCACGCACAAAGAAAGTCGGCATTGAAGTTACGACACACGCGGTCAAAATGTTTTGCTTCATGTCAACTCAAATTAATCAGCTTAGATAATTTTGATTCTGCTCTGACGCTCCAGTACTCGACTTGTCGCGATCACTGCGAGAGTTGTATTCATCTTTGTTGCCGTCAATAACATCCATCAGTAAGTTCATCAGATAGAAACTAATCCTTCCGAATGTCGTGTGCGAGTCGGGACCATATTGCTCGTACCATCATCATTTGCTGTGCTCATAGGCAAAGCATTTGACGTCGAAGTGCTTTCATCGACGCAAACGCTCGTCGTTTCTTCTTCAAGTATTCTCAACACTACAACACGGTGCTTTAAGTGAATTTAGTGCAAGACGGAAGAGTCGGTAAAGGTAAATAGCCCCATTTTAGCGGATGCAGAACCTTTTATCACCTTCCTAACTTCTTTCGTACAGATCTGCACACCAATTGGTAAAATGACTACGTAGATACGACATGCAGCCAGTCATTTGGCGCGAGCGAAATTGCGTGTTTGAGTTCCTCCTCCACATTGTCGCGAATTTCTGGCCGCGAGAGCATTAATTGACGCGCACTCTCAAGCACATCCGAGGCATTCCACAGCACAATGCCCATAATCTTGTTACCTTTAAGGAAATAAACCACACCACGCTCGTACGGCGTCCCTTGACTGCCGTTCGGGCTGGAGTTGAGGTTAGGTGGCTGCACCCAGACACCTACAGTGCGTGATGACGAATTCACCTCACCGATACCTTCCATTAGTACGCCAATACCCGGTAGGTGACTACGGAACAAAGGCTGATGTCTGTATGTCTTCATCTTTCCTGCACCACGAAGCGATCTGACCATATTGCGACCAGCTGTGAGTCCGCTGTTGACTGCGTGATCGTAACGATCCACGCGCCGTCTTCCCAAATACGGGTCATAATAACTGGCAGCGTTTCCAGCAACAAACAAACCAGAAACAGCTTCTAGCTGCGCATTAACAACTAGTCCGCCATTTTTTTCATCCCGCTCTAGGCCACCCCCAGTCCGAGTTGCGCGTCCCATGCGAAGCGTCGTAGCTGGATCCGTATGGGTGGATGCCAGCACGACATAGTCGGCATCTAGTGCTACCTCGGGCTTGTCCTTGCCTAGTACGCCTACAGTCACGCCTCTGTCGCTCTCATTGTCGTCATCATCCAGGCTTGGGCGCAAACTTGTGACTAATCGGTTAGATACGACGTCAACTCCTGCATGGCTGAGTCGTCGCGCCAGCTCCTCTGCCAGATAAGGAGGTAGCGTTCTGGCAGCAGGTAACTGCTCTACGAACACCAATTTGATTTTTAGGTGGTTGTTCCGCGGGTCCGTAGCCAGCGCACAGGCCACTTCACAGCCCAAAAAACCAGCACCGATTACCAGAACGCTCTGTGCCGCACCACCTCCTTCATCGGATGCCCCTGCGGCCAGCTGATCCAGTCGCACAAAGTCTGCATGCGTCGTGCACGTGTTGACGCGGTCTTTGAGCGCGTATGATACGCGATCGCTGTCCAACACATAAAAGTGACGAGGCCGACCAGCCGATGCCACGAGGCAGCGCTCATATCGCACTTCAGTGCCGTCTCCTAGCAACACGCGATTTTTTTCGACGTCGAACTCAAGTGGCCTCTTGTCGAGCAATAATGTAAGTGGCGGTGGCCCTGTGGACGAGACCACGTCTTCTTCAAAGCGTGCACTTAAATGACGACGCCATTCGTTGTAGCTAATTAAAAGAGCAGGAGCCAGTGACGGCCCGTCGTCCCCATCACTATCATCCTCGTCGCCCCGCGGTTGCTGGACGCCAAAGTCAAGACGAGGCAGCGCATTCTCATCACTGAGCACGAGAATATCGGCACAAGCATCTTCCTGTCGAATAGCCTCGATAGCAGCATTGGCGGCCGTGCCAGATCCCACAATCACATATCTGTGATGTTTGGTTTGTTTGCGGCGGGTAAAGCGACGCGATAATCGGAGCTTATCGCCCCCGGGTGAAGGCGCACTTGGTGACGATAAAGCAGCGGGAATTTCGAGCGGTATAACATTTGTTGATTGAACAGGCTCATTAAGCGAAGATTTTACGATGGAGAAGAGGCCAGCGGTTAACGCCGCCGCTGGAAGTGGAGAGCGTTGCAACGAGCGCCACATCAACGAAAATTGTTTAAGTGTTTAGAGGTGAACGTTTTTTAACAGTTGTGTCGGTTGTAACTTGAGCTCCGTACTACAAGGGCGTCCTTCGGACTTATGGGACGCTGAGAAGTACCAAAGTAAATAAATGTTCTATGATATATTATTATGATTAGTACTTGGTAAGGATGAGTACTTGGTAAGGATGAGAGTCATGGATGCATGTACAGACATGCTTTACACAGCGGTGTATCATTGTAAACACTGTAATAGATAGTTAAAGCCAAATAAAGCTAAGCTCAGTTGGAAGTTTGTCTTTACCTTGTACCTTGCTAATAACATACACTATGTAGTATCAACTATAGGAAGAAAAAGTTATGGATACAGAAGATGAAGAAAAGTTATGGTATAGCACCTATAATCTTATGATCAAAGATCAAAAGATCAAAAGATCAAAAGATCGGTTGGGGGACGTGACTTTTGGTAAAGAGTGATTGTGTTTGCGTCTCGCCAGCAGCAGGCGACAGAGGAAAGCCACCTTGATCTCCGACAAGGGACTACTTTCGATAAAGGGGGCCTTTGTCTTGCTTAAGGTTAACCAGCTTGGCTCTAAGCAATTTCTGACTAAAAAAGCTCTTGCTTTCTTGTGCACAGCGTCACCGTTGCCACATATCTCACAGATAATACAGTATAGTAATCCTTCATTCGCGAGTTTATCTTCGAGGTCAGGTTGAATCCGGACCGGTTTGATATTGTGTCGGATGCGCTATTGCGTTACCCCAAATATGATCTGTCGCTTGTCACGATAGTGACATCGTGCATTGATGAAGAGAAACGTTTCGTTTCTGGATCGAATGCAATGTGCGCTGTGTTGATCAAATCTTTGAGAAGCATAGAATTTGAGCTTAGATGTTATTAATTTCAAGCGTATTTTTGTACATTTGTACCGTGACTTTGAATTCCAGATTCTGCTGTTTTACAGCACTGATCCATTCAACACCAAAAGGTGTGATGATAAACATTTTAAATACAGATTGATGCACGATCCCATTTGGCAGCCTCCTCCAAAGTGAGATTAAAATTTGCGCTGTTGGCTCTACAGAGCGGCGATTTGACACATATACGAGCTTAGCACGTATGTTTAAACCCATGCATTTTGTCAGCAGTTAAACTTTTCCGCATGCGTTGACGCCTTTGGCCAGTCTACCGGCCTCGGCCGAGTGCTGGCAAGTAATAAGTATGACCTTTTTCTCGGTCTTCCAAAAGACGACAGAGTAATACCGTCGTTGTGGTCTTTGTGCACTGTCAAAGCAAGATGACTCATCTCGCCGCTGTAAGCGAAATCTCAGCCGGTGACGAAACAGCCAAGCAAACTGCACCAATATGGCTTGCTAGTGATTATTGTGCCAGACTGTGGCCCGTGCTTTTCATGAAGTTTATACGAACACTGTTTGTTCAAGGTGCTAGGCCATGTCACACACAGATAGATGGTCATACTGAACGCGTGGTGGCGGATATCTCCAGAAGGAATTGGGCGTAGAGGCCGCGGTGCTGGAGCGTGTAATTTCACTCAGAACGATTAAGTTGAATAAGTAAATGCATGTCCTACAACCTCTTTTTGCCTTATACAAAATAAGCTAGGCCTGTCTCGCATTTTTTTGACTGCGTCACGAGGTGGCACTGGTATTGGTGAGCAACACGAAAGTCTATACAATTCATCTCGCTAAACTTAGCACCGAAATCGATGATTTCATCTCAATTATGAGCTCGAGCGCCATGCGCTGAGTGCGCGAAGCTGCATCTGAGAACCAGGATGGACATAACTAACATGCAGATTCCAAAGACAGGCGTGAATATTTAGTGATTATACGGATTCAGATATGTTAGCCTGCCGACATATGCAGTATCTTCGGGCTCATAGTGTATGAGAATACGTTGTTACAGATCGTTCAGGGTCATGATCAGATAATTATGCTATCGCAAAGAACGTAAGGTCGGTGACCTTAGCTTAGCTTTCTCTAAGCAAAGAGATACGGCAGCTCTGCCCAGGTCATGATGAAAAGATGAGCCACATATCAGATGCGCTCTCCTTGTTACACCATCGTACAGAGTGGAGTGACTTATTTAATGCATATCAGAGCCGTATCGTTGTTCTAGAATAGAAGGAATCTCTAGGTTACAGCAGATTTTTGAGTATTTTCTCAGTCTCCGTAGAGCTCTCTTCTTTTTGGAATGGCTCGCTGGAGCCCACACAAAAGTCATAGTAAGCGTGCAGCCGATTCCCTTTCTGACACACCTGGTCGTAAACGGTCTGATGCAGCGCGATCGCAATTATGTCTCTTGTCGTTAGCCGCATTATTTTCCTTTTTTAAATGACATTTCATCCACAGTTTACAATAATGCTAGTTCCGTCTTCATCTGTCATTTACATATTGCGTCTACGACCCCTAGCCATTGGTCATAGCGTTGCGTACGCTAGACTTTATTGAATTTGATGTTACGATTCTGCTATAAAGGCTAGCTGAGCTGAATTCAGCAAATCAGATCGAAACGACAGCACCACACCAAGACCGGATCCAATCTACGGTGGTATCGAAAAAATACAGGAATCAACCAGATCATTAAAATTGAATGGGGTATAGCCTGTAGTGGCATGTACAACAATAGCGCAAACTCAACTAGCAAAAGCGTTTTGTTCCAGAGACAGTTTCGCAGCGTAATTGCTTCGAAGAAGATCGATACTACGCGATAAACAATTCTGTCTGACTATCAGACTGTGGCCCTTCAGTGCTGGAGATGTCCTAACTGATGACGAGTGTATTTGAAGCGTCCTATAAACGTCGCTGATTAGGGAGGAATTCGATTTGAAGCAATGACCACCGGCACATCAATGATGACGAAACGCTTTGTCGAGTGGTAGCTTTGCTGTATCTTCATCGCTGGCAGCACTAAGATGAGTCATCTTGGAAATTAACAAAGATTACAATACCAGCATGACCGAGCGCCATTTCAGAAAATCGAAAGTCAAGTTTGATAAATAAGCTAGTCACAATCTTATGGAACTGGTATGCTTGCTAAACATGCCGATGCATGCGGCGACGGTTCGGCCCGATAACATTGTGCAAATTTCTGTACCCGCAATGCGGACTATTCTTGTGGTGCTCGCCCCTTGCAAAACCGATGCAGGTGGTGAAGAGCTCTTTGAGCGATCGGTGCAGCGGCACCAAACAATTTCTTTGCTGTCTCACTTATAGCAGAGCCGCGACGAAGTGGACGTGCGCGTAGAACGCCATCTTCGATTTGAGTTTGCCAACCTCAAGGTGGAACGCCGCCTTCCTGCGTATTGTCTCCCTGCGACATGTGGAATAATCCATCACGCTCCCTTGAGCTCTGTGGTGTCTCAGACGGGTGAGTCTACGACCACAGCAGCTCAGGGCCATAGCATGATCTCAGCTCAGGGCCCTTCGGCTTCCCTGGCTACTACCGAGAAGCGCGGAGCGTCATGATTCCTTTGATCATAGATCTCTACGACGTCTGACTAGTCTTGCCAAAGTAGCACTTCAACCTCCCAGTCGTGGTATCCCCACAACTTCTCAATATACTGAGGTTGACCTTGGCGACGACGTCGAGCCACAATATACGTGATAGTGAGCACCACCATTCTCGTCGCGAAGTGTCGGCGGCGGACGATGACGATTTGGTCGATCGCCGTCCGGTCACAATGCTATTCGACCTTTGGAGAACATAGTCCGTCGTCATCGGCACTCTGCCAAAAATCTTGCCGAGGTCGCATTCCGCTGTGCAGAAGATCTCAAGAGCTCGGAGCACTTTGTGCACCGACTGCCGCACGTTGAGAATTCACGCTCTGTCTGAGCGGTCGAGCAGACGAAATGTCAGTTCGTGCGACGGTGGAGCGCCTGGCGCCGTTTGAGACGAAAATTGTTGCACTATGTGCTCGAAACCGGTTGCTGGTTTAGCTTCTGGATGGCCGGCGCCAACGCTTCCGCGGTTTGTTGCGCCACATCCCGGTACGGATGAAGCAATCCCAAATAAAACACCGGGTGGGTGCGCATCCTTCTCGGAAGGTTCGCTTGGCCACGAACTTAAAAGATTCAGTCAACCGTGGACGGAGCGTTGGCTCAAAGACAACAGAGACTGCATGTGTAGAAAGGTTTTTGGCATTTAATAAGACCAGGTTTCCGACCTCAATGTTATCAATATTTCCTCTACTTCTTCCGTCTGCATATTTCTTCTGCATGTTTTGGCTTTCAGTCATCGCATCGCGAACGTGCTGTAGGACACTCAGTCTGGTAGACAAGAAGTCATCGACTTCTGTAAAGACAGTGAGGGGCTGACATCAGCTAGCCGTTCGGCTATTCGCCCCTACCAAGCGGCGTAAGGGGGACGCATAGATTAATCATACCGCTAAACACGGCGCTGCCAATCATTCCATCAATGTAACGGGCCACACTTTGCCATAATATAAAGATACATTTATGCACCTTCCGTACGTATTGTGGAATTAATAAAAGAAGATTACAGTATGGTGCTCCCAATACATATGTGATTTCTTATTTGAAGTCGCATACATTCTGTGTAAGACAACTGCTTATTCCTACTTGGGCATCTGTAATGGTGACGAGACTGACGTGTCTCTACAGAAGAGAAAAGAAGCGGATAGAGAAAGTTCAAGTCCCGTACACCCAAGATCTTCTATCGGTTGAAGATTAGATTCAACCTCGGGACACCCTTGATTTATACATCAGGAACCCAGGGTTTTATTAGTTTAAATCTCTGGAGGCACTTGGGGTGTTTTGCACGTAGCTATGAACCATTTTTAGTTTAGTAGCAAGTAAACCTTTAAGTATCGAGTCGTTCTAGTTTTCTCCAAGTCGGGACTGTCCTTCCCCCTCCACATCGGGTATCGCTTCCTCGTAGCATAAGCGTGTGTGTCGTGTTTGAGGGACTGTTATGAACAGCGCCCTCATACACCTGGTAGCACTTCGAGCGGTCTTTTTAGCGACACTCGACTTTTGTTTAACGACGCGGCTGTCGAGCACGTCGCGCATTCCAGTCCAAGCCATACTCTTGTCCTTGTCCGAGTGACATGGAAGATGCTGGAGTACTACTTGGTTCATCAGTACCGCAAACTGAGGTGTTGACGAATGAGTTGTTTCCTCATTTGTCTTTTCATGTGTGGATGGCACTCGAGCGGATGCGAGAAGTCATCGGAGAAGCTGCAATTGTCTTCTCCGGATGACCAGATGACGTAGCCGTATGTTTCATTCATCATGAGATTATGGAATCTCGGAAGCAAGTCGCAACCCCTATTTCTTCGTACAGAACGATGTCTCTAAAACTGAACAGGTCTCTGTACCGTGGTGGAGAGGATGAGCCTCTCTCACGATGGTTTGTCGAGTTGGATGCAACAATCACTGCAAGACAACTGCGAGACACCCTGCAGCAAGTGTTGTTCGCGATGTCCGGCCTTGCGGGTCGTGCGAAGTGTTGGGCGTATGGAAAGCGTTGAGCCCATCTAAACTGCTTTCCTAGCTACGAACACTTCAAAGTCAAGCAAAAGAAGGCGTTTGAACCACCATAGAGTGAGTTTCGAGCTCGTGCCGAATTTTTCAAGCTTCGTCAAAGTCGTTTCGACCTACCCTCGTATGCATGGCGTGCTCGCTACTTGTTATCGAGCATCGTCGACGAGCTAATTGACGTTTCAACGCAAGTCGTAACGTTCATGGCGGGCTTACATGATGGCCCAACCCGGAATCAATTTGTATGTGAGTATCCCAAGATGCAGGATAATGCCATCAACCGTGCGATGCAAGAAGAGTTCAGCATCAATCAAGCCAAGCTCAATGGCTTCGCACCAAGGCAAGCGCACCAGTCCACCACTACAATTGATGGTATAGAGCCAATGAACATCTCGTACATTTTCCACGCCTGGAAATGAGTGTCCTCGCAACGATGGAAAAGTGTTTCCGTTGTGGGAAGCCTGGTCATATTGCACGGAACTGCAGAGTGTCTTTGCCGAGTTGGTAACAGACACAGGGTGCTCGTTCGGATAACCGTGGATGCTATAAAGGTCGTCGGTTTGAACGCTCCCAAGGGTAAAAAGCGGGAACGACTGATGGAGGCGGGCCTCCCTACTGGGCCCAAGAAGAGTACCGTGAATGCTGTGGATACACCGAGCTCTGGCCCTAACGTGCATAATGCACATGCAGTTTCCACCACGTGTGATCGGATATCAGGCAAAACGCGACTTTGATTGTCCAAGAAGTCTTTGTAGATGGTTTTGAGAGACCACTACGAACTTTGATTGACACTGGTGCGTCGAACAATTTTGTTCTAGCGCAAGTTGTGACTGGCATGGTGTTAGCCTGCCCGATGTAAAAAAAGAGATAATCATTCGTTTAGCAAATGGATCTAGAATGAAGATGCCAAAGTAAGGCATTCGCTTGGCAGTGAAGTTCGAAGATCTACGAGGTGAAGACGAGTTCATCTTAATCGACCTCGATGATAAGTTTGATATCATCCTAGGCATGCCATGATTGAAGCACCATCAGCCTTGCATTGACTGGATGAATTTGAAGATCGTCGTCAACAAGTTGTGCAGCGCTAGTTCTAGCTGCATGACGACGAGCGAAACCATATGGACATATGAATCTGTCGAAGAAGTCACAGATGTCCCAAGTGACATTGTGGTGTGCGATGATCCCCCATGTTCACAGGACTAGCTCAAGAAGACGAAGGTGAAGACACCAACCGGAGGTGGAGCAGTTGGGCACCAGAAAACGACTGTCTTCTAAGCTATCGACATGGAAGTCATGGTAGATGGTAGTATGAATAATAGTAGTATCAGAGGCAAAGAAAGACCCATCCCGAGAGAAGAATAAGAATGCCACCAAGAAGAGGTTTTCGTCAATATTTTTGCGTGCCCCTGATCAAGGTACAAGCTGTATTGATGAAGAAAGTGTTCAAAAACAAGACACTTCAAGCGAGTTTATGAATGCTGTGGCCTAAAACAAAGAAAGTGACGTCGATGTATCCATCACGTTAAGATTGAAAAGCCTCCAATTTCAGTCAAAGTATTGTTTTTCTTGCCATTGATGAGCAAGAAAACGCTGAAGGGTAGCCTGACGAAGCGGTGAATGTGACATTGAATGCCGGATTTAGCTTTAAGTCGGCACGACTTGGTTGGAATGAACATCCTCAGAGCTCGTCGAGCGGGCCTGAACCAATGGATCTCAGCTATGGGAGAGCTCCAAGATACTAAGCAGCGTGTAAACACCGGACGGTATTTTGTCTATGGAGACATCCGTCATCTTCCGACTGATTCTCCCCTGCGCAAGGCGCGTAAAGGTTCGGCGAACCGTCGTTCCGCTTATAATCAATCTGGTTTGACGCGGGGGGGGAGAAAACCCAATCGGCGCAGGGCACCCTACTGGGCAAGAACTGAGTCCTGTTGACTCTCAAAAAGGTAGTGAGCGGCGGGGTCCAACCCTGAAGAGCTCCGTGTTCTTGAGCACGGAACGTGTGTGCAAGCTGGACTTGGTGGTCATGAAAGCGATCGTGAAGGGCTTTGTTAAGCCATGGAAAATTCGTTTCAATTCTGGTGCGTCAGACAATTATGCTCGACGCTCCACGATAGACTGTATGCTGAGGCGCTGGAAGCGCAATTGAGTGACACCGTCACCGACGGGGACTTGTGTCACTGTGCCGAGGGTCCCTGTGGACCTCGGTGTCAAGTTTCTCGACTTTGACAGCGTGGAACGCTGCTTAGTTTCTGACTTGGACGCAAGGTAGACCTTATCCTTGACATGGCATGGTCGGAGCACAATGAGCTATGGAGGATTGGTGGTCGAAGGCCTTGGGCGCTACGCGCGTGTCTCGTGGTGGAGCTTTCTTGAGGCATGAACCCACCTCTGCTAGAGAGTAGAAGCGCTATTGGCGTGGGCACTGGACCGGGACGGTCCATGTGCTGGATATAGAAGAATCCGAGTTATCAACACTAAACGTGTTTCGGACAAGAGTCCCAAGCGTGGCTGGCGGGCGGAACGTGGAGTGGCGCGTAGCCCACTAACGCTGCTCAAGTATTAAAGCAGTCGCTGCGTGCCAAGAGTGGCATGGTCAGACGAGGTCCGAGGCATCAACGGCGATGCCGCTCCAATAAGCAATACTGACGTTTCGAAGTAGTTGCTTCATGGCAAAAATGGCATGGTAAGACGAGGTCTGAGGCATCCTAAGCAAGACCCTTCTGATGCGCTTGGAGTGGCACGTTATCCACTAGACGAAGACTGCGGAATAAGCAGCTCTCTGTTGGATGATGATAATAATATCAAGGCTCCGATGGAGCAGGGAGGGGGAGACTGGAAGACGCCGAGTGCGTGTTCCCACTCGTCTCGATGAGACGTGAAACCTCTGTAGATAGGAGACGGCGAAGCCGTATTTTATCGACAAGACGTAGGGTGTCGACCCTGACCCAGGGTGTGTCTACCGTAGACGATAGCGCACATAGCTGTACCCCTGTCAATGCTATAACGGGAGAGGAAGACTACGACGTCATCCTCAAATCTATTTTCGCGGTGGATGCTCTTCTTGAGCTGGACAAGATACACTTCGAAGGGTTTGGCGGTTCATTAAAGGCAGGTAAATTAACCGAGGTGGTCATTATACCACCGGACGAGGAGATCAACTCGCCGTCGCTTCTGGATGAAGCTGTCCTGGAGGACACCGATTGGGTGCTGAACGCATGAAGTGGATCTTCGATTCTAAAAATCCCTCGGATTCGTATTACCCTTTGGTGAAGGAATTCCAAGACGTCGTCACAAAAGACCCGCCGTCGGTCCTACCCATAGACCAAGGTATGCGTCATGAAATTGACCTAATTCCAGGAGCTAAATAGTGTGCAACACGCCAATGACCCCGCCCAAGGAGCAGTGTGACGTCATTGACGCCTTTTTCTACGCAAAACACGATGTAGGAATGGTGCGTGAGAGCAAGTTCTTCCATTTGACACCCACTTTTGTGTCTGGAAGCAGAACGGCATGTGGCGTATCGTCCACGCTTATAATAAGCTAATAGCTATCACTATTCCAGCGCAGACGCCGATCCCTGAAAGGATATTTCGTTTGTGCAAAGTACAGCGCACTCGACGTGGTCGATGGATATTACCGATATCTCATGAGAGCGAGTCTTGCGCACCGCGCTTCTCGGTAGTAGCCCGGGAAGCCGGAGAGCCATCAGCCGAGTTTGTGCTATGGCCCTGAGCTGCTGTGAGTGTAGACTCACCCGTGTGAGAAACCACAGAGCTCTCGGGAGCGTTAAGGATTGTTCCTTACGTCGCAGGATGACAATACGCATGTAGTCGACGTTGCGCTTTAAGATTGGCAAGTCCAAATCTAAGATGGCGCTTAACGTGCACGTCAACTTCCTTGTGGCTTCGTTGTAAGGTAGACAGCGAAAAAATTTTCCGGTGCCGCCACACCCATCGCTCAAAGAGATAATCATCATATGCAGCGGTTTCGCCAGGAGCGAGCACCACAGGGATGACCCGCATTGAGGGTACAGGAGCGCCTCCTCTTTGAGCTCGAAGCCGAGCGCGGTACTGATCCCTTAGGATCTCTTGTGATACAACTATGCGAGCTCGCAGATCTTTGCGCTGATCAAGCTCAACTTATGTAGTTGCCGGGGGCCCGACTACGGAAACGCAGAACGATAGAGTGATCGCGTCTTTTGCTTCAGTAGCGGGATCTACCGAGCGGAAGCCGTACTCCACGCGAGGGTCTGAGACCGATCGTGGAAACGAGAGCAGCAGATCCGCCCTTTGAGCAGCCTCAAATTGCTGCTCCTGTGCTTCGTCGAGGCAAATGGTACTAAAGCCACTTTCCCCAGAAGCTGAGAGGTCAGAGAACGGACATGGTGTTCACAGGGTTTGAGCTGGGCTCACATTGCGTTGTTATCTTCTTTGTCATCCCATTCTGGGAAAGGAGTATCCGACTCGTAGTCGACTTCCTCAAACTCCTCGACGAGGAAATCTGTCGCCCGGGGCGGCGCGATGTGTTGCGCTCAGTTGCCGAGTACTTGGGATGTATTTACCGTAAAGCTGCGGACGTACTGTCCGGAGATACACCCTGTGCAGTAAAAGGAGGGCTTTGCCCGCGAGCGCCCTCGCTACCAGCTAGGCTGGGTGTTTTGCTTGTCGTAGACACAGCGCTCATAGAGCGGAGAATGTTTAGGTGTTTATCTGAAAGAACGTTAAGGTGTCTCAAGCACGCGAGCCTCGTATGAGGCGACCGTTCAATGTGAATTGTGGATATTCACAATATTAACGGGGGAGGGTGTGACAAGGTTACCCGTTCCCTTTTATAAAAGGGCAGGTCGCATAAGATTGTGCGACCAGACATAGGTTTATATTACACAAGTTAGTGTAATCACACAGCGGTGTCGCTACACCGTAACAAGAAGCCATCACGTGGCAGGATTGTCAGTAGAAATGTACATTACTATATTAATTAGATATTTCTATATTACTTAGAAAAACCTAGGGTTTTAGATATTGGCGGCTCCGCCGCAACAAAACAATCAACTACAGCTTCGATTTTGAACAGAAGTGCTTGTTTGTTTTGGTTTAAGCTTTAGTACTTGGAGGTAGCGAATTGCGATCCGCTACACTTGTACTGGTTCTTGGAAAGAACATAAGGTCGGTGACCATAGCTTAGCTTTCTCTAAGCAAAGAGCTACGGCAGCCCCGCTACACACATAGCTGTTGAGCACCTACAGGTGATCAATTAATACTTTCAGTCCTTCGGCTATCAACGACTCTAACACTCAAACTCAACGATAGGCTTTAGCTCACAATTGTGTCTAGCTATCCCGGGACGGATAAGTGGTCAACTCGTGCTATACCTTCATAGATACGATCTATAAAGACTCGATTGTCGAATTGAAGATCAGTTCTATCTAACACTTACGAGCGCTTCGTTCCTGGTAACACGTCAACTTTCTCTAAGAATTTTTTATGCAAAGACGACCACGAGCTATGCCATCGGATGGAGCATTACGAGGCTATCGGCTCCATATCGCTGGGCTTGAGAGACGGCAATGTGGCTACAAGACACTGTTCTGCCATAACAAAATGCTTCACATTCGAATGGCTCGTTAGAAAGGGATAGTGGAATGGTCATGGCGAGCCCACGTAAACACAGAAAAAGTTTGTACTCCTTTCAAAATATTGGTTGTGTAGCATAATCCTTTTTACGGCTAGACTGTGAATGGTCAAGCTAGTTGGACTGATCACAGACAATGCATATGTAGGCAGTATAACAGCGCGTGATAAAGTCTCACAAATCACTGCCTACAGCGGGGCTGCCGTATCTCTTTGCTTAGAGGAAGTTAAGCTAAGGTCATCGACTTAATGTTCTTTACACGAACCAGTACGAGTGTAGCGAATCGCAACCCGCTACTCACAAGTAGTCAAAGCCTTAACCAAGGTAAAGACGCTCTTTCGCTCAAAATTAAAACTGTATTTAATTTTTTTAGTTGCGGCAGAGCCGCCAGTATCTAAAACTAAGGGTTTCCTAATAAATATAGTAAAACCTAATTAATATAGTAGTATGCATTTCTACTGGCTGCCACGTAGTGGCTTCTTGTTACGGTGTAGCCACACTATTGTGTGATTACATCTAATTGTGTAATCAACACCTTTGTACGGTTACACCATCTTGTGTGATTCGCCCTTTCATACAAGGGTACGTGTAGCCCCGTTACACTCTCCCCCAATAAATTTGTATTCACATTTAGCTGTCGCCTTATACAAAGCTCGCGTGTCTGAGACACCGCTACGTTATAAAAACCTTAAATCAATGAGCCTGAGTCTACGATACGCAAAACACCCAGCCTTGCTGGTTCCGAGGGCGTCCGCGGGCAAAGCTCTTCTTTTTCTGCACAGGGTGCATCCTCGGACAGTACGTTCGTGGGTTCACAGGAAGCACATCCCAAGCCCTCAGAAATCGAGCGCAACACACTGCACTGCCCCGGGCGACAAATCTCCTCGTCGAGGAATTTGGGGAAATCGACTACGAGTCAGACACTCCTTTCCCAGATTGGGGAGATGAGAAGGATTAAGTGCGCTAACGGCGCGATATGAGCCCAGCTCGAACCTTGCGGACACCGTGTCCGTTACTTGATCGCTCGACTTCCGGGGGAAGTGGTATTTTTACCAATCGTCTCGACGAGGCAAAGGAGTGACAATTGGAGGTTGCCCACAGGGCGGCTCTCATGCGCTCGTATCCACGTTCGGTCCTAGACTCTCGTGTGGAATACGGCTTCCACTCAACTTCCTGTCGACCAATCTGAGTGTCCTACGACACGGTCGCGATGCGATGGCTGAAAGTCAAGTTATGCAGAAAAAATATGCAGATAGAAGAAGCAGAAGAAATGTGGAAACCTTTGAGGTCGGAGACCTAGTTTTATTAATTTCTAATTCCTTTCTACACATGCAGTCATTGCTGTCTTTAAGACAAGCTCCGCCCACGGTGTATTAAAGGTTGTGGTCAAGCGAGGCCTTGCGTATACGCTGAACCTTCCGAGAAGGGTGCGCACCAACCCGGTGTTTTATTTGGGCTTGCTTAAGCCGTACCGTGACGCGGTGCAAGTGAACGCGGGAGCGTTGGCGCTGGGGCGGCGCACAAAGGCGCTCGGCCACTCAGATGCGGATCCAGCAATTGCTTCTGGGCACAGAGTGCAACAATTCCATTTTTAAAGGCGCAAGGCGCTCCACCGTCACACAAAGTGACGTATTCGTCTGCTCGACGGCTAGGAAGCGCTCCGACAGAGCGCGATAATCTTCAACGTGATGCAATCGGTGCACAAATGGCACCAGACACTTCAGGTTTTCCGTACAGCGGTAGGCAACCTCGGAGAAATGCTCGGCAGAGTGCCGATGACGAATGACGTTGCCCCCCAACGCTTAAAAAGCATCTCGAGTCATCTGACGGTGCTCGACCAAGTCGTCATCGCTCGCCATCGACTCTTCTTAATGAAAATGGTGGCATTCACTACCTCCTAGAAAGTCTGGTGGGTCGACGTCGCCGACGGGGCTTAACTTAGTATCTTGTGAAGTGGTGGGGATATCCAAACTCCAAGAACTCGTGGAATATCGAGGTGCCACTTCGGCAAGCCTGCCCAGACGTCGTGGACACTTATGATCAGAAGGATCATGACGCTCTGCGTCGTCGTGCGCTCCGCGCTTCTCGGCAGTGGCCTGGGAAGCAAAACAGCAACCCATTTTTCAGCGAATATCGGTGTAACCGTGCGCACAAACGCGCCGACAGTCTCTTATCCACGTTTCCAAACTTCTTGCTCCCGAGAGCCTGTAGCAGCGCTACACATATATTGTCACCGGCGTATGTGGCGCGGATCAAATCCGTTACTGACGACGTCACCGACGTGATATGAGTAAGCTCATAGTCTGGTCTGCTTGACAATGCATCGACCAAGACATTCTGCTTTCCTGGCTTATACTTCACCTCGAAGTTATAGTCATAATCTGCAAAGAATGAGAGTCACCTGGTCATCCTCTGCGAGAGGTGCGGCGACTGAGTTGCAGTGCGTAATGACGCATGACCTGTGTAGATCACAAACAGCTTTGAGTCAAGTAGGTACACCCTGAATTCGACAAGTGCATACTTCATCGCAAGAAATTCCTTGTCATGGACTGGGTACTTTCTTTTCGCAGCCTTAAGCTGGCGATATTCGAACGCAACCACCCGATCTCGCTCCTCGGCGTCTGCTTGCAGCAGTGCACAGCCGATGGCAAATTCCGAAGCAGCACAGACAACACTAAAAAGACGAATGGGGTCTGGCAACACCAGTATTGGTGCATGAAGGAGGCTGTCTTTGACCCTGTCAAAAGCCTTCCGATGCTCGGTGTCCCAACACCAGTCCAAATCTTTATTAAGGAGATTCGACAATGGCCGTCCCTCTTCCGCATAATTTTCGCTATACTTGTGCAAGTAGTTAGCGAGGCCAAGCCACGTGCGCAAGATCTTTTGGTCATTTGAAACCGGTCAGTCCACAATGGCCTTGACCTTAGCGATATCGTCTCGAAGGCCACGCTTCCCAATGAAGCACCCTAAGAAGGGATTTTCTTACGCGCCGATGCACTTATATACACCTTATTCACCGCTTTCGAATGGACGATGTGGTTTCCTTATTTGCCCTCCCGTGCCCCGCACGACTATGGACGAAGATGCCGTCGAAGTATGTTTGCGCATACGCCCGGGGGAACCTGAACAACTGCGTCCAAAGACGGTTAAGTGTTGTCGATGCATTTGACAGCCCTTGGGGTACCACAAATCACTCTTAGAGCATATCGCTCGGTGTACTTACCACTGTCAGCTGAATATCACTCGCTCTCATGAGCAATTGGTAATATCCATCGACTAAGGCGAGTGCGCTGTACTTTGCACAACCAACCATATTGTTCTGGAAAACATCTTTTCAAGGATCTGTGCCGGAATGGTAATACCGTTTAGCTGATTGTAAGCGTGAACGATACGCCACATGCCGTTCGGCTTCCGGACTCAAAACGTGGGTGTCGAATGGAAGAACTTGCTCTCACGCACCATTCCTGCATCGTGACTCGCACAAAAAAAGGCGTCAATGACTTCACACTGCTCTTTCGACAGGAACAATGACGTGTTACGCAGTATTTGGTTCCTGGAATCAGGTCAATCTCATGACGCACACCTCGGTCTATGGGTAGGACCGACGGCGGGTCTTTTGTGACGACGTCCTGGAATTTTTTCACCAAATGATAAAACGAATCCGAGGGATTTTTTAAGATCGAAGATCCACTCCATGCGTTCAGCACCCAATCGGTGTCCTCCAGGACAGTTTCATCCTGAAGCGACGACGAGTCGATCTCCTCGTCCGGTGGCATAATGACTACCTCGGCTAATTGCCTGCCTTCAAGGCACCGCTGAACCCTTCGAAGGACATCTCTTCCAGCTCAAAAAGAGCATCCACCGCGAAAATAGACTTGAGGGTGACGTCGCCGTCTTCCTCTCCTGCCAAAGCATTGACAAGGGTATACAGCTGTGCGCTATCGTCTATGGTAGACACACCCTGGGTCAGGGTCGACGCCCTATGTTTAGCCGATAACATACGGCATCGCCGTTTCCTCTCTATAGAGGTTCTCTAACTGACCAAACCAGTCGGAACACGCACTCAGCGTCGTCCAGTGTCTCCACTTCCTGCTTCATCGGAGCCTTGGTGTTATTAGCCGCATCCAACGAAGAGCTGCTATTTCCGCAGTCTTTGTCCAGTGGATAAGGTGCCACTCCACGCGCATCACTAGGGCCTTGCCCTTGATGCCTCGGCCCTTGGCCGACCATGCCACTTTTGATATGCAGCGACTGCTCCTATACTTGAACAGCGCTCAGTGGGTTACGTGCCACTCCATGTGCGGCCTGTGAACCACGCTTGGGACCCCTGTCCGAAACACTTTTGGAGTTTAATAACTCGGATACTCTGATACCCGGCACATTAACCGTCCCGGTCCAGTGCCCGCGCCAATAGCACTTCTGCTTTCAGGCAGGGATGAGCTCATGATCACCAAGCTACACCTGCGCGTAGCACTCAAGGTCTTTGATCTCCAATCAATTCATGGCACCAAGGATAAGGTCATACATGGCACTCAAGTCTACGACTAAACAGCGTTCCACGCTATCAAAGTCGAGAAACTTGACACCGAGGATTACAGGAACCCTCGGCACAGTGACAAAAGTCTTGTTGCTAAGCAAACAGTGACGGTGTCACTCAACCGCGCTTACAGCGTCTCAGCATACAGCTGGCCTCCTTCGACCGTGGAGCGTCGATCATAATTGCCTGACGCACCAGAATCGATAAGGATTTTCTATGGCTTACCAAAGTTCTTCACGATCGCTTTTACGACCAGCAAGCCCGGCTTGCACACACTTTCCGTGTTCAAGAGCACGCAGCTCTTCGGTGCTGGGCCATGCTACCCACTACCACTTTGAAACTCAACAGGACTCAGTTCTCGCCCAGTAGGTTACCCCTCGCCTGCTGAAGTATTTTGTTTTTCCGCGTCAAACCAGATTGGTTTGAAGCGGGACGTTGGTTCGTCGAACCTTTACGCACCTTGCGCAGGGGACAATCAGTCGGAAGGTGACAGGTGTCTCCGCAGACAAAACATTGTTAGGTGTTTAAACGCTGTCAGGCATCTCGGAGCTCTTCCTCCTCTTTCTCTGCATAGCTGAGATCAATTGGTTCAGGGCCGCTCGACTAGCTCTGAGGGTGTACATTCCTACCAAGACGTGCTGACTTAAAGTTAAATTCAGCATTCAGTGCCACATTCACAGCTACTATAAAAAAGACGGATACACACGGAAGACTTCCATTCTGACCACGCCGGTGCGGAAGCCCTTCATAAAGACGGTCACTTCGACCGCGCCTCGGGGAGAGGTTTGGCTGCCACCCGGCAATAAGAGCTCTCAACTCTTGGACAAAGACCACCGACTTCTTCTTGCCCTGGCAGGTAGCAAGGGAACGCGATCGCACGCGACCGCACGCGATATGCATAAATAGGCGGCAAAAGCACTCACAAAAGGTGACGCTTCGGCTCCATCCACGAGGGGAATGCCGCTCCACCGTACATCAAAGCTCATTATCACGCTCGGTCCCCAAGCTTGAAGATAGCTAACGCCACGCGCTGTTGCTCGTTTTGAGCTTGGCGGATGGCATAGCCATCTCGGCCTCTCTTATCCAGAGCAGAGGGTTCTCTCCATCCTTACCCTTGAAGGTCTTAACGCTCACCATGAGCGGCCTGGGTCGGGAGGATTAATCCGTCGTCGACGGTGGCGTCATGGACGCAGTCGACGCTGACAGCTTCTGCTGTAACAGAGCATTTTCATAACTTGAAAGCGCCTCTAGGCGCGCGCTTCTTGCCTCGGGTCCCTGCAAAACAAGGTGTTCCACGCCCTCAGGACCAAGCAGGAAAGCAGCTTATTAAGCCCGTCCTGCATACCCTGGGGCAAATAGGACAATTCCTTCATACTCACAGTAGATCAGTCGAAACGGCTCAGGCGTAAATTGACTACGAGTGCTACTAAGTGCAGTGGGGCTGCCATAGCTCTTTGCTTAGATGAAGCTAAGCTTAGGTTACCGATCTTACGTTCTATACAAGAATCAGTACGAGTACCTCAGCCAAGGTAAGTGGACTCTTCCGTTCAAAATTGAGACTATGTTTGTTTGTTCTAGTTGCGTCATAGCCGCCAGTATCTAAAACCCTAGGTTTTTCTGATTTAGATAGTACAACCTCATTAACATTTGCAATCTTACCACGTAGTGGCTTCTTGTTACGGTGTAGCCACACCACCTTGTGATTACACCAACTTGTGTTATCTACACCTTTGTACGGTCACACCATTTTGTGCAACCCGCCATTTCATACAAGGGTACGTCTAACCCGTTACACTACCTTTTCATGTGTATTTCGCCTGTCTCTGGCATCTGCATATTGCATTTGTGCATTCTCTACCTGAATACAACGCTCAATCTTATCATCATAAACTCTGTTCGTTCTGCGAAGTCTAAGTGTATGAACCCCACCCCATCAAGATCGGTGCCACTCTGTGATAGACTCAATAAGACATAGAGCTTAGCCAAAGTATTTATATGATGTGCGGTAACCTTTAGAAAGCCAAACCCATTGTTGGCATTATGAAAATCAATGAGTGGGGAAATCTGCTTCAGCATCGAAATCATTCCGTCCAAGTGCTTTGAACGGTATTCTTGACTTCGTGACCAACGCGTCTCTGCAGCTCATTCACTAGCTCATTCAAACAATTCAAATTCTAAGCAATCGAAGTGCCGGATTCCATCTTGTTTTTGTGCAGCTGCTTCGAAAGCGTCACACAGATGTGTCGCGTCGTTCGGTCGATGAATTCCCGCAGCGTAGTAAATGCCTGGATAGCGGTATGGGGCGACTGGAACTTCATTTGATGCTGCATCGCACGCTGAAGGTGATTATCCCGATTACTAATATGCCTTTGAGAGACCACGCTTCTGTTGTCCCAGCCTCAGGTTTTACAACTTGAGTGGGTATCAGCAGACCCGTCATCGCCAGTGCTATCCGCATGGCAAACACCCACGGGAAGTAGTTGTAGCTCCTAAAACGATTTCAGCTCTTTAAGATGATACGAAACGTGGCTTGAGCATCCTTGCGGTTGAAACTTTGGTGAATTATGCTAATCGAACGCAACACGTGAAGCGAATATATTTTAGGTCATTAGCTAGTAAGCTACTTGCTACTTCTAAGGCATCGGTTTTATATACTTAGCTCACTCACTTAATCCTAATTTTTCATAGCCTACCAGCGAATACAACTGCTTTCAAAAATTGCGTACTACAATGCGCCAGTAAACACCGACAACAAACGACGTCGTTTTCCTGTGACATCATCCGCTTGTCCAATGTGTGTGATACCAACGCCCTAGGAAGAATGGACTTAGTTTGTGTGAGCGTATACAAAACAACATTCAGCTTAGCGCAGAATGTACCGCACGCAACTCTGCAACTCTGCATAGGTAAGCATCTAATCTCGATGACGATTGGTCTTGGTCACTTTGTTTGAGGCGTTGCTTTGTGCTGTCGTTCACTTAGGTTCATCCACTGGCTATTGATTATTACCTCGTTACGAATGCCTAACTCGTCGGTCACTTTATCTCGAGACTGCGCATGTTTTCAATTAAGCGATCGCTACGGTTGAAAGAGTTATGCAGCCTCAAATTGCAGGAATCAACCCAAAGCAAGTGAAATGCGTAAATCCAACATCCATCTTCGTTTTGTCTTGAGAGGAAGAATATTATCATATCTATGATGACACGTAGATACTTAACAGAGACGGAAATCGTTTCCACTCAGCAATATCAAGTGTCCTAAATGAACAATCTCCAAGTATTATGAAAGCCTGGCCTCTACAAAAGAATCCCCGCTCAAACTAAAGTCTACTTCTTATTTGCAACAGCCTTCCAACTTGGGAGCAAACATCTAACGAAGGAAATCCGAGTCCGCTGTCCATTGCCGGAATAATCTGCGCCAGGTAAGAAACCTGCCGTGCTTATATGTGTTGCTTGTCAAAACTGCTCCGCTAATCAGCTTTGAGTGATGCGCTTGTCAATATCGTGCGTAATCTAGTCTTTGCTGTGAAAGACGAGCAGCTTGAAAAGGTACCAAGTAAGGTAAAGATTTCGTAAATTTATCGTAAGGGTGTGTTTTGAGTCTTGGATTTCAAAGAGCCGATTCTTTTTGCGACCAATTACTCTTAGCAATCAAGCATTTAAGGATTGCACAATTTATATCATACAATTGACTATTCCGAGACTTTTATAAGAACTTTGCCGTTTTGAACGCTCAAACCTCTAAATCGGTTAAGCTGTTTCAATACGTTGTTGTCATTTGAGATTAAAATGTGCTGTGCGTATAAAATAGCGTGGGTGCGTTTCTACCAAGCCAGATGACATGTGAAGCACACATACTTGCTAAACTTCGAAGCATATAACATCTTTGTGTAAGACCGTACGAATACAATTTTAGATCTTGATTGCTAGGTGCAAACCTGAGCTATCAGAAGCTTGCCGATTCAAACTGCTTGGCCTCTTTGAAGGGTTTATAGGGAAAAGTTTCCCTAATAATTCTAATGTTTGGAGCGTGTTGCGTGGATAAGGCGCGTACACTTGAAGTAACATCCTGAACTCATTGAGATGATTATCATGTCAAACAAAAATTACGTTTACACATTCAGCCCGTATTCTACCCCACCTTCGGCGCAAATCAATACCAGGATATATGGCCAAACCCTGACAGGCTGATTGTCTCCTGCGATCTCCCAAGCACGGTGCTGTGAGTTGACCCGCAAGACTCGGCTACACTTCAAGTCTCTAGCGGTACGCGTACCATATAAAGCTCAACAAACAATTATCACTTTTGTACTTCCGACTAAATGTAAGAAACTAAAGTAATTGTTTAGATAAAGGATATGTGGCTCCGTTGCAAAGAGATTTGAGGGACGTTAGGACTGCTCGTCTCGCGCCACGTAAAATGTAAAGATTTCTAGATTGTACATAATAAAATATGGCTAATATCAATTTAAATAAATTAAGCTATATGTCACCCTTGAAAATCAAAAGGTAATAAGTGGTAGCTGTTTGTCAAGCCCCCGGTTTTACTCCTGGGAGATGCGTTCGGAGCCATCAGCTGATCATTTGTTCATGCGGGCTCGACAAGTCAGAGATTCCGTTTTACAAGGAGTACGACAATCACGCGGAATTAGTAGTATTCGTCGTCAAATTGATGGCTAAGTTCGGAATTATTGTTCCTTCTCTGTATTGAGGTTTGACTAGACTGTGCCCTTAATGAATGGAACGCGAGATGTCAACTATCTATCGTTGAACAACAGAAAACGCTAGATACTTTTTTGCCCCTAGCTGATCCAGTCAGAATAGCACAATAATGGTCAAAACCGGCAAATTTGATTACAATATCAGTCATGTTACAACCGAAGCATTGTCATGTTGTAATAGCAGTTTTAAATTAGAGGTTGCACTTTATACAAAAATTCTGGAGATAAAGAATTCGCACCGCCTTAACAGACGTATCGTGTGCGATCAACTGCCGTCTGTCGAATTTGGCGACAATTTGCAAGCAATTTCCAAAAATCATCGCCGTGGTGGCGATGGATCCTCCCAGAGACTGTGGAATTAATTTTCATGGAAGGTCTTCGTGAAAATGTGGCTCGCGCATAGCCTTGTTACCCTAATCCTACTTCTTTTGGCAAAGCGATGTGAAATTTATTCAATGCAGAGCACAAAAGAAGGCGAAATTTTGATAAGCGCACCACAGACGACACACCTCGGTCTAGCAGAGAATCTAAACCGAGCATCTCCGTGGACGAGTAGATTGCATATCGGTAGCGGTACCGATGATATATACCCTGATATATTTAATTCGATGTTAGCAGTAGAACTCTCGAGATTGTTTACTACATAGGGCGACCGAGACGCCCCCTAGCGGAGAGATGTGATGTCCCAGAACGTTGCCCTGCCTAAAATGGGAAGGAACTGGATTCAATTGTATACCGAGAGGAATGAGGCCAGCTGGAACTTACCAAAGATAGAGCAATTCTCTTTAAGAGATGCTGACCCCACGGCTCAAGATTGTGGGCTGTCAAAATCAACGCCATGGACTGCATGATTCCGTCAAGTGCGTAAATTGTTCTGGTAAATTGGGAAGCGTCGGCGATATACATATGACGCGCGACTGTCGAGAATTTTAATTTAGTATGCAAAGTATTGAAAATGCCAAATACTGATAAGATATGCATGCGTCTTGCGATGGGGACATTAGTTTAGAAAAAGAGTTATGCTAAGTCTTCTTAAAGAGTTCAAGACCATTGACAAAGTAGAGAGCTGTCTGGTTCTAGACTACAATTTGAGACATGTTCAGTCTCTTGGGAATAGGCGTTACCGAAGTGCCACGAGGCATGTAGTAAGTGGAAGTCAAAGAATCTGGATGTCACGAACTTACCTCCTTGTGAATCTTAGCCAGCTTATGCCAAAAGAGCTTGAGCTCCTTTGGTGTGAGCGGTAGCAACAACAGTTGGACATGGGATTTTTTCAAATTCTATAGCAATTGCATTGCTCAGTGCCCTGAGCTACGCTCGACAAAAAGTGGCAATGAACTGCTGTCTGCAAAAGTGACGGGAAGTAGGGATCGAATAATATTGTCTCCAGAGTGTATTTTTAGTGAGACTGGAATTGTAAAATATTCCCCGAGATTGATCCTGGCCGGACGAAAAAAATGCGATTGTGTACAGCGGTCTCAACTGTGTGATCTGGTAGAGACAGTCTGCGCGTCTTGATGTCACGGTTTCTTGAGCGAGAGCCTGTGTGGACAGGCGTCTATCTGTTAAAAGTTGTAGAGCCAGGTCATGACAAAATAAGGATGTCCCATCTGCGTAGCGACGTGATTATAATGCTGATAAAGTTCTATTGCGTGGTGCCCCCGCTTTGCAGAACAGTCGATTCTCAGAAAGTTGCGAGGGATTGTGCATTTACTCGTGAATGGAGTGACCGAGAAAGTTCTAAGGATTGTTAGCCATACCATAATATCGCTGGTATAAGCTTTTTGTAGCTTTGAGAATATTTTTCAGATGATGCTCATAAAGGTTTGCAAGATTGTGAAGTTGCCAAAATGGTACGGTTAGTGAGGTCTGGCTAACTGTAGTGCGAATTACTCCGAGATGGCATAACTATTACCAACTTCTTACAGGAATGTTAGAAGATGCTGGCTTACGGTTGGAGAGGTAAATTACAAGGCTGTGAAAGAGACTCCCATGTATACCTGACTTTCTGCCCTTCCGAATCGAGTTTAATCGCGTTAGATAGAGCGGTTTCACGCACTATAAGCCATTGATTGACCCACTTGCCTCTTATTTACATGTTGCTTTCGCATAATTGCTCAGCGAGTGCGCTGCGCACTTGGTGCACGTTTCACAATCTTGTCAAGACATAAATTCGATGTTTTGCCACAAGGTGTTCCTGTATTAAAATCAGCCATCCTAACCATTTGGGCAGCCCCTTCCGAGCCATTTTTGGAGCTTCTCGTGGCGGTGTAAAGTAATTCGAAGATGATTCAAACCATATAAAAGCAATAAGGCCTGTAGTGGCCAAAGATGAGCTATCAAACGCCATCTCGATGAGCCAATAAGTGGAAGCATTTTACCACGGTACCACGGTCGCTCCACGCAAGTACTTCAGAAGATTCTCGTCACCACGCGCTAACCATGCTTCATCTGAGGAATTTTTAGATATGATAGGCGGTAGATACGGCAAATCTGGTGCCGAGCCCATTAACCAAATCTTCTCAAACTTTGCTGTGAAACGCCGATCACTATCCGAGACAATTGCCAATGGAAAGCAAAGATGCTGAAAATATTGTCGAGAAAGTGCTTGGTAGGATTCTCACGGGTAGCGATATCGCTGACAGCAACAAAATCAGTCATCTTGATCAGACGGTCTACAAATACAACAATACCGCTATTACCGGACGCACCTTTTGGTTTGCTAGATAAATTGCCAAGTTATGGACTGCTGGCGGTCTGCCGGGTCCGACAGACTGTTGAAAGACATGCGGTAAGAGTTGATACCGCTGCGGCATTTCGCACCTGTGCTTTCATAAATATATTTGCTAGGCAAAGCGCTCGCTGATTTTTGTGATATATATCTTCACCGAGGTGGTCAATTAGGGTGTGTTTCTTGTGCCGAGTCAGGAGGAACTATTACACAATGAGTGGAAAGTGAGTCAGTGCTGTAGTACAGTAAGCCGTGCAATAAGGATCAACGGTACGAGTATATAGCTCAACAAGCCTAGATAAAGCAGACAAGTTCCACGGAGCTGCTCGACAGGTAGGAACTCATCCCCCAGCTCATCCGGAGCGAATACATCACCCCAAAAGCTTATTAATAGCCCTCGCCAATCTGAATGGCGCTCGGGGCACAGAAGCTGTGATCCGCATCCAATCGTACACCCACGGTATCCTCGAAAGAGGCGGGGTGAAAAGAATAGTGTCAGTGCGAGCCGCACCAATACAGTTACCTTTGGTGAGGATAGTGATTATCAACGCCTCCGGGAAAGATCTTATCTCATCGCAGCAAGGGAATCTCTCAACTTTTAGCAATAAGCCGCCTCCTTGCCTGATAGCAAAGAATTTTGATCGCACTCAATACGCTTGGTACGAAGATGCATAAACCTGCGACATTAGTTGCCGCAAATCGTGTCATGTTTGAATCCCTTTCTTTTAAAAAAATGCACATTCGTGTTCATTCTCGCTCGCCGTCTTTATGCTTGAACACAGCTAGCGTGAAGCTTAGGTGTTCTGTCTGGAGCTCGGCCAAATTAATGACCACTTCAGTTTCTGTTTTCAGACAAAAAGATGTTCATTGTTTCTGCACTCTAAAGACTTGAAGCGCAAACAGCCACACGGTTTGAGGCCGGTAGTGTATTCAGCAACGCCTGGGCTAAATCATCCTTGTAGTGCCCTATCAGCTTAAATGTCTCGCTGGTAAATACCTCCAGGCGAGCGGTCACCGCTTTCCGCGCTTGTGCCACTTTTTGTAGTCTTCCGTCGGGGCCAAATAAAGACAGAGTTTTTTTTCGCGTGTCTTGTTTTTGGAAGAATGTAAAGCTGACAGCTAAAGCTCCATCTTCACAAATTATACAGTTGCTTAAGACTCTGTTGTCGATACGACAATACGTGCTACCAAGTGCATTACGGTTTCCGTGTACCTCGCGCAGAAAAATCTTTGGTTCAACAAATCATGTTACCAAGCGCACAGTGGCGTGCTCGTACTCAACACCCAAGGATAGGGCCGAAAGCCTCTCAAGTAAATAATATCTATTATTATCGATCTCAAGAGTGTTATGTAGCTAATACTAAAACTTAAACAACCAATGATCGACTTTGTTACAGAACTGAAACCTTATGTGTCACGTAATATTAGACTAGCAGCTATTCATCCCATGGGCCTTCACTTTACGGACCACATAACCATCATCTGTATCAATGCTTTAGTATGTCATATCTAAGTTTAAGGGATAACTGTGAAATGCGTATGTGTATCAATAAACAGAAATATCCGCCACTCAACATCTCTGCCCCGCCTCACCTTCTTATGATCTTTGCACTCCCAATGAGTGACGTCCAACGCGGCATTGTCACAGACAACTTGCTTGTCATGAAGGAGGCAAACCTGGACCAACGAACAATGTGAGCTCGTCTGGATGTACAAAAATGCGATGACTTTCGCGGACTCCATCATGTCTATATTGTTTAATTGAAGTTACCCGCTACGTTGTTTCGGAACCCTTACACGTCCATGCGTGTAGGTTGTCGACCCAAATAAAAAGTATCAACAGAAAACGCTTCGGGAGCACTTTCTGACCTCTTAAGTTAACGCTCCTCAGAAGTACTGCCTACGCCTGGGGCGACAGAGGTGGGTTTATCTTCAACCTCCATGAAGACGGCACCTTTGGTACTGAATGCCGGTGAAAGTGTCGCAGAGTCCCTTACGCATTTCTCGCATAGGTAAAAAAGGCACGCAGCCAAAACCGTCTCTAAGTCTCACAAACTATATTTAGATTAGCAAACATCCGACTCGAACGTCATTAATGCTTTAATTTGCGAAGAACAAATCATGGTGTGGATGACGAGGTAATGCTCATCACTTGTTGTCAGCGACCTTGCTCATCCTCATGAGTCTCGGATTCAACAATTGCCAAGTTTTAGATATGGAGCAAGGTCCGGCTCTCAACAATAGTGGGAGCCGCGTTGCGCAGAGCGACATTGTCTCTTCTCCCTATGACTTTAAGACTTAAGATGCGCCAGGTCGTAAACGGCAACAGCGTTGATACAATTTACCGATACGGGAACTCAACTCCCTTGAGCTCTCACAATGAAAGTAGACCTACTAAATACTTGCTAAAGCTGTATTTTCGCCGATCCAATACTACTTTCCGCATGGGTTTGGAACACCCCTTGCTTATCAAGCCGTACTGGCGGTGGACAGCTCTTTAATTTGTAGATGGATATCATTGGACCTCTTGGGAATGGCGGCATGCCGGATATCTCCGGGATTTTTTGCGCGCGTCTGATACCGGGATGGACCACTTCTCAGATGTCCTTTCCGGGCAAGATCATCGAATTGATTGGCTTGATGAGCCTCAAGCCTTCAGAAATGTACTGCTGCTCTAGAGCAGCAAATAAATAGCTGCGATAAATGAATAGACGTTGCTTCGCCGTCACTAGAGCTTTTTTTTATGGCATGTGTAACTGAGACGGTGGTTTAAGCAAACCACGGGCTGTGGGCGTGAGCTATCCAAGGAAGTGGGGATTCAACTTAGCCGTAGCATCTGTAGACACAGCATGTGCGGGTATGTAACAGCGTCATTTTTGCCCACTGCGTATTCTTAGCTATTCCGCCTGCCCCTGGCGTATACATGCTTCTTTTGCGCAGTTAAAACCGCACACTCGGCACATGACGCTTAATCTCATCACGACAAAATTCTTATCATGAATCGTAGCCGGTCTGATATCTGCAAGTTGACTCGTATTTACAGCCCTGACACCGTCAAAATCAACCCGTCTTGTGGTTGTGTCAAAGTAGTAAAGAGGTTGACTTTAGAACTAATATGGAAAAGGGGAACCTATACTGGGGCAACGTTTCAGAAGCATGTACTGCGGTATTCAATGCGAACTTAATGAGTGGGAGTACCGCGCTCCAGCTCAGCGCAAGTGCTTCGGATAACATCGTTACTACAGGATTAGAGCATTCCGTCCGACCATATATCTGTTGGTAGTCGGCGGTGGACATGTGCCCACCACGCTTGCAAAGTTGCTAAATCTATATTTTTGATGTAAAGCGTAAACCTCAGAACAATGGTTCTTAAGAGTAACATTAATTTGTTGAGGAACAGCTTGTCTGTATCCCCATCAAAAATGGTATTGCTGATAGCGTCGAGATAAGAACATCGTGCGCAGACAGTTCACACACTACTACAAATCTAGTCGCGGCTTCTGGAAGACCAAAAATCAAATATCACCTTATGAACTGACATCACTATACCGGAACAGACATGTTATCCAAAGAAGCCGATCCATGCTGTTAGGGCAAAAATTGCTGAAGCGCTTCGAACGTGCGCATGTAACTGCTTGAACAAATATACCGGTTATACCGTCCGCTTATCAAGCCATGTGATTTTTTCTATAAAGGTGACCACATAACAAGAATGACTTGTCTCGCACAGTATTCTGTACTTGAGGTCCTAGTCGTCAGATAGCACTGCGTACTGAGTGTCAATTGAGTCGTTATCAAGCGTCGCGACACGTATCAGCGGTATCAACGGGTAGCAAGATCATCGACGAAGAGGCATCTGAGTCCAGAACAACTTGCATTTTAAAGCCTTATGCGACGCAGCACATGCTGCATATAACTCGTACGCCGAAAGTGTAGCATCGTCGATGTCTAACGTCATCATTCAGAACACGAATGCTCATAGTCTGGGCGACGTAAAAGCACATCCATTGTCACATCAGCTCCACCTGGGTTTTAGCTTTTCCTGGAGGGTATACTCGGCATGAAAGTACAACCAAATCCCCTTGCACAGCGAGAATAAGATGACGACGTTGTTGTACACAACGAGGTATGAGTTGTGTTGATCACTGAGAGCCAAGCCGTTATACTGTGAACCTGGGAAGGGCATACATTTTGTCACGAAATGAATATTTCGTTTTTTTCGCATTGGCCAAACAAGACCTAAGCGCATTTGAAGTGTTCATGCGAGTTAATACCTCCTACGATTTAAAGTTAACTTTTGACGAAGGCTGAAGCATCACAAACGACATAAAAAGCCGATCTTGGTTCGAAATGGCCAAAATCTGGGCACATACGAGGTTTTGAATCTCAGCCTCGAAAATCGCCTTTTCTGTCGCCCCCGGCATCATTTGATCTGTCTTTGGGCAGACTGGTACCATGTTGAATAGATGTGCACTATATTTGTCCAGGACAAACCAACTAGCTGAGTTCCTGTGGGACAAAGTACCGGTCAATCTGCGACGGCATTGATCGTTTCGAAATCTGCTATTATGATGATATATGAATAATAAGGATTTCTTCAAAGGCACAATAACCTGTCTGTATCATCGAACAGCTTGACTAGATGCATACACTCAATAACCGCTCACACTTATCCAATATGAATGCCCCCCATGCTCTGCATGACTAGTAAATACTAAATTGTTAGTATAGGTTTGTGTTTAGGCACAATGTTGTCTTCGTATCTACAAATGTACATCGCTTGGAGTTAGACAGTCTCTCAATTAATTAGTCACATATAGCTTGAAATAATCATAGCATTAATCTGTCCTTACATGATTTTGATAGAAAGTATTGACTAGGTCAAGTAGGTGCAACCTATCATGCTGTTTTAGAGCACGCCATTTCTATAAATCGATGTTTGTGCCGTAAAAAATGTGGCTGTTAATGGCTTATCAGACGCTCACACAATTCGGCCTTGCCGCTATCCTTTCAGGATTCGACTTCGAGTAGGAAGATTTAATTTTTCGCCAATAACACTTTGCGCGAAAAAAAGCGTATATGATATCACAGTGTTCCCTTGGTGAGGGCCGTTGACAAATAAGACAATGTTTGGCTTCACGCATTAAGTCAATCTCGTAACGAACCCCGAAACGGGGGCAGCACGCATGATGACTTTCACGTCACCGCGTCATTATATTCCTTCAACAAAGA
Source organism: Plasmopara halstedii (assembly GCF_900000015.1). Lineage (NCBI taxonomy): Eukaryota > Oomycota > Peronosporomycetes > Peronosporales > Peronosporaceae > Plasmopara > Plasmopara halstedii. Next base: position 896,099 of record NW_020187031.1, on the reverse strand, counting down.
TGAGAGGATCCGCGGGGTAACTATCCTTCAGCGTCTTTTTTAGGTCTTCACCTATGTCGGATGATAAGGTCAGCTATTTTTACCAGCCATATGACTACGGTGACCTCACTGCCTTTCATAGGGTTCCCATTTGCGATTTACAGTCACTTAGTTTCATCAACTTTGTCTCCGTCACAGGAGATCACGACGTCCAAGTGATCTTACTTTCCTCCATCGGCCTTGGCACAGAAGACTGTGATAAAAGTTTGCCTTTACTCATCTTCACGCGGTGGCACTGGAGATATCAGCTATTAGCTGCAAAAATCCTCCCATTCGAACTTGTGTAATAGAGTTGTGATATAGTGTTGCTCATTCCATCTCACCATAGGTGAACTCAAAACACGACCCCTCTTTTCTGCTCAATCTTTCTAAAGGCACTACGCGTTGCCACTTCTACCTTCCAAACTTTGCATTAACCAGCATCTCAGCTCGTGCATTAGTACACCTCATATCCTGCTCCAAAGGTACCGTACGTTTTTGCCCGCACCAAAAGGGCTTTTGCTACCTGCTTAGTTAATAACAAAAGCTCCACCCTGGATGAAGCTCGTAGCACCTAAAGTTTTTTAACTTCCGGTCGATCCATGGCTCATGGCGTTCGTGCTATGTAAGACCAGGGATTTGTAAAAAGCCTTAATCCTCGTCAAGGTCGAGACAACGTTTAACCCAGTCACAGTATTTAAGCTCCACGGGAAGATCAAACGTTTTCGACATGTATCCGTCACAAGACGCACGAATATCGTATCCGTAATCAGTATTTTTAATGCACCCGCGAGCTGTATGCTATTTCATGCATTGTACATAGCTGCAAACGCTTTTTTTATCAGGACTTTCTGTAGCTCCACAAATCCGGGACGTTATTGCCGACAGCCAATAGCCCTGGTTTGTAAGTCCCACATCTCAAAAATAGCACATTCCTTAGTGTTGCTGCTCATTGCTCTCAGCTTCCATGAGCTACAACCGGATGCAAATTTTAAAGTAGATCACCCTGTGCTTACTAGGCCTCGAGATTCCTCTGCGACGAATTCGTCGGTCAACCCTGCGAAGGAGCTCGACCCTATCTACCAATCAAACGAGACAGCAAAAAACATCCACGGCTCAAATATTGGGTGCTGCCGCAGATGTAATCTCTGCAAAAACCACGGCGCTGCGCGACGGCAAAAAAAGGCTTATCTGTTCCTCCTTAGATTGACGAAGGGCTATTGTCTGTAGCGATTTCACCCTCTGCTCCATAACAGGCACTCTCCATCGCATAAATCGCATTTCGCGTTTAATGCGACACCCACTGCTCTCTCTAAGGTGGAAGGATGACGCAGAATGTTTCGGACAAGCCGCGTCTGTTATGAAATCCTTCCATGAAGATGTAATTTTGAAAGAGGACATGCCACCATCCCGGCTAAACTAGTTTTAAACTTCTAAGCATGTCTTTTTGAACCTTGCCGGCTTGATGGGTGATAAAAATGTTGTTCGCATATGTCAGGCGGTGTGAGCACCCAGGTCACCCGTCACATAAATATTCCTTGTTGTAATGCCTCTTCTAAGAAGGCATCGCTTATCAGTAATTGTTTTTTATTAGTCTGAAGACCGCTACAATGACACGCACATGGCTAAATTTATAACCATATCAACTGTCCTTGGTCAGAATGAGCGATTTACCTCCGCGCAGCCCCAAGGCGTTGGACGCTTGGCATGCACTGTCGAAATCGGTCGCACTTTATCGACGTCTGTATTAAATTTTAGATCGGAGCTTTTTGAAAACTGTTAAACACCTCCAGGGGAGCAATAACTGCTTTTGACCTTCGGGTCGTCAATTGTGCTACTCTGTCGGGGCCAGCTAACTACTCCTGAGAAAATATTGATGTATATATCACGTTCCATCCTGCAATGTAGTTGTCACGCATTAGGCCAGAGGAAGTTTGGACTTTCAGCGGTAACAAACGTACAAAGGTATCCATCCGGAAGTGAAGATCAAAAAATTTTAAAAATCGATAATTTTTGCTGAATTTTTAAGCGTCATGTATTCGGATATGAGCTAAGCTTTAGTATATCTCTCAATTTACCGGCTACCACGCGAATCAACTATTCAAAAGAACCCCCCCTCCCCTAGCCCTCCGCTCCAGCTGTCACTCCCATTTTTCCCCGTGAAGATGATAAATCCAGCTGCTTTTGTCACCACATCCTCCACCAACTGTGATTGGCTCGATTCCATTATCCAGTGGGGTACCACAGTCAACCCATCTTGCTCGGATTCCTACGCCGGCTTTAAATCTCCAAGTGGCTCATCGCCAACCACTCATTCGACTACGCCGTCTCTCTCTTCGTCTCCAACGTCTGCGCTACCCGCTCTGTCGGCCGTTGTGCCTGATGCAACGAGCTCATAGACGCGACCTCACATGTCGCTGATTCGCTTCCTAACGCTGCTGCTATGGTCGACAAGTCGGTGAATCTCACACAGCTTCCCGTCAATGCTTCACCGCCTTGAAGCGTCGAATCGCGTCCGACGATTGCGAACTTGTTGTGGCAGCAAGAACCAATTCGACGCGATGACGCTCAACGAAGCTGCGCGTCGTCGTGCGGAGACCCCGAAGACCCTTATTTGTGACTACGAAGCGTTTGAGGCGACTACACCGCTGGTGGTGACTGGTCGTTCATCTCAACACGCATGGAGCAAGCGTGACTGCATAAGCTTCCGCGCACAAAATACAACATGGTGATCGACACTAGTCGAACGCTCACCAAAACTTCGCTACAGAAGATTATAGTGTTTCTGTACCATGGTAACGAAGCTCTCGAGCAGTCCTTCGGTGAAGTCGCGATTGGGCAAGTATCGAAGCTCTCCGGTGGCAGCCTGCGCAAAGAAGTGAAGACTGATAAAGCCTACTTGACGCTGGAGCGCGCAAAGATCAATATCCGTGGTGGTGTAGAAGCTCAACATAGTTGGTAACTTCATCGATGTCGCGAACGTCGACTTAACAGAAACACGGACGTGATACTCCACCGCTTGTTCTTGTTGGGATGCAAGCCGGTACACAACACGCTCCATGAAATAAAACTCGCGATGGAAATCACGTTTGCTACCTGGCGCATTTACTTACTCACCAGCACATGTCCGAGAGCTTAAGTGGTGAATTGGTCGGTGTACGACGAGATCCTGTTCGATATCAAGTTGCATCCAGCGCAGGGCAAATATGCTCTGTTCCAGTCAGAACGTCTGCCATTCAGCTACCGCTCGCACCACGGCATCGACTTTGGGATGACCGATGACGAGCTTTTTCAACTAGCGTATTCCAGTAAATCTGCTTCATAGCTGCAGCAGTATCAACAAACGTCTCCGAATTTGTACGCGTAAGCAGCGAAAGCTCCACCGAAGCAAACCTTGCTCCAGAAAGCTGTCGAAGAAGCCAAGAAACAGGATGGTCAGCTCCAAAGCGGAGCTCAGCATGGTCAACAACCTGCTGTCAACCAACTCGTAAGCCCCCTAAGCAACCAGGACGATGCACCGTCGATCCCAACCTTCAACGGCTCGAGCGACAAGATCGTTCCCCCTGGATGTCCGAAGACGAGAATCCCACCAATGTTGCTCTTGACCTACTGCTTCACCACCGTCATGAAGAACAAAAGGAAGTGAGGTCGTAGCCGATCAATTTTACTGCTATTCCGGTGAGCAGAAGCCGATGCCACTGGATAGCATCGCAACCGAGAACTACTTCCATGCGCTTCAGCCGATAGATCTATCGCTCGAACAGAAGGACGTGGCAGCCGACAACAAGCATAACGTGCATCGCCAGATCGTCCGTGCAAAAATGTGAAGCCTCCAGAAACTGTGAAGACATCAACCGAGAACGCCTTCTTTGTGGAGAAACACCAGAATCAAAAAGGCATCGAAGGCATTTTCAGCCAGGGAAGTGACCGAGTGGATACTCGACGACGAAAACTTAGCGCTTCTCAATATTCTCCCTGACCATCTCGCGAGAGGAGACAAGAAGGTCGACAAAGCTCCTCAAGATAGTTGTACGCCGACTACACCACGAAGAAGGCGATGGAGTGTTCTCTCGCCTTCAACAGCATGCTGTCGCTAAAAATGGCAGTCATTGGGGCCGAAATTGCTGAGCTCGTGCAGTTGCGCACAATCAATCGTGTGTTCTCAGCGACGTGGACGGGTGAGAACTTCACTTTCGCCACTAAATGGAAAAGGGTTATGGGATTAAAAGTTTCATCCAAGCGCCACGACACCTTTAGGTCGTGTACCAATGGTGGAATACGTCCGAGTCAACGCCAGAGCTGAACCGAACGACCAAGGCTTTGGAGATGTTTGAGCTGGCATTGATGCCCATTGCGCCGACAATCTTTGTTAATGATCATAGTATCTCACGGGTCAGCCGGTCGGGTGGATCCCCGCGCACAACTCGCAATTGCTGCACCTCCGCCACGCCCATCGTCTGCTACGGTCGGACCTCGGTATGCACTTAATGCAGCAGTGGAGCGATATGGTCACTTGCTCGACGACTTCGAAGCGCTGCGCAAGCTCGATGGGTACTATCGTCGGTGCATCAGCTCCAAGAAATTGATGACGACATGGCGATGGTCGTGGGCAGCTTGGTAATTCGTTGCAAGACGATCGGTATTGTTCATGATGACACGGAACAACGTTAGTGTCCTCACCGTGAACGCTAATGGCATCAAGAAGAGCAGTCACCTATTTATTGAGAGCTTGCTCTCCAAATACTCGATGCCGTGCGACCAAGAAACTATGTTCGCAGACAGCATGCATCTCTAAACAATCAAGTTCCACCTCATCTCGAGCTTTAAGCACAAGATCTTTGTGAACGACTTAAACTCGCTGTGGAATCGATCAATGAGAGGTCGGAGCGGTGGAGTGCTCACAATGCTCCGCTCTGAGTTTCCTAACTTCGACACGGCGATTGATCTTTCATAGCTGTCGGTCGCAGGTCTCGCTGCCATGTCGTGAAGGTGATGGCCGAGAGTGCGCCCATCAATGTCCACAACGTGTATGCACCTATGGATCCACAAAAAAAGCAACTTTTCTTCAAGAATCTCGAGAGTGATGGGTTCGAGGATCAAATACTTCGTGTTGGGCGTTCTCTGCACTCCTTTCGACCCTCAAGTCGACGCTTCGCATCCTGACTTGAGGTATGACCCGAATCGATCCAGCGCTAGCAAAGCTGGGTGTCGTCGATGTATGACGAATCCACTTGCGTGTGTTCACCGGTCCGCTTCCTTAAAAAAAACGGCTGGCCTACATACTGCTGTCCGAAACTTCTCCAATCGCTTTTACGACGTCTCGAAGTACTTCCTGCCGAAGCACGCTGGCGACCACCTTACTCAATGCGTAAGCTTTCGGTCGGGCAAATAGCTGCACGGTTAAGGTTACTGGAAGCTCCTGCGGTACCTTCTCAACTACCCAAACGTTGTGTCTGCGATTGAGAATGAAGCCGAGCTGGTCCGCGATCAACTGCGTGCCGCTGAGAACCCCGGCAAAGTGTGGGAGTAGTGAAAGATGATCATCAAGACCCAGCTGCAGGGTGTGTAGAAGAAGCTTCGGATGCAAGGTGTGCAAGCTGTTGAGACGCCTGCAGCGCACTCGATCAAGCTGCTACTCAATATCGTACAGCGGGTAGTGGCTCGAATCGCGAGCTTATCGATGAAGCCATAAGGAAACGGTCACGCGGGTGAGTCAGTACAACCAAGACGCCGCCTTCGACTTTTAAGCGGCAACAAAAAGTCCACCAAGTCCATATTATGCTGGACATGACGCTGCGTCGAGAATCGATAGAGGAAGTCGTGGTACCATGTGGAATTGTCTCGACGATGTCCTCAAGAGAAAGCGCTTCGCTTCCTGGAAAACTGGGATCGCAACAGTCCAGCAGGAGGAGGTCCTCCACCAGCATGCAGCGTAAGTTTCTTGACTCGATCATCCACGTTGTCTCAGAAGTCAATTCTGAAATGCTTGACGCACCAATCCCAGCTGCCGACCTTGCAAATACGATTCGGCGCATGAATGCGACATGCTCGCCCAGCATTGACGGGCTGACCGATTGTTTCTACCAGGCTGCTCCGGATGTGTTCGGCGGGTGCTACAGCATCGTGTTCAACGACGAACTTGACCATGGGGTTCTGCTTCCGTCTCAGTGCAAGTTTGTCGTTGTTCTTCTGCACAAGAAGGGATTGAGGGCTGAATCAGGCAAAAACCGACCGATCGCACCTATGCAGATCGATATGAAGGTGTTGTCGAAGGTGCTGGCATACCGTCTGCGGTAAGTCATCGTCGACTTGATCCACGCAGACCACAACCGATTCGTCAAAGAATGGTCGATCCACCGCCATATGAGGTTCCTTGCTATTCTCACGACCTCATGACAGCTCGCGACGAAGAGGCGTACGCGATGTTCTTGGACTTCCAGATGGCGCTCGATCGAGTCACCTGGCACGACATGTTCCGGCTGCTCGTTCGACACAGTGATCATCAGATGGATCAAGCTGTCGTACACGAGCCCACTAGCGCATCTACTGATCAATTGGAACTCCGTGCTCGCACTGCACCCGAGGCGTGAAGCAAGGCGACCTGTCGTCTACGCTACTCTTTGTTTTGTCGATCGAGCCTTTCGGCAACCTGCTGAGATCTCATGAGGATACGGTGTGTGTCACAAGTGTATTCTTTGCAGATAACTCGACTCTGCTTGCGAGATTGGTCGCGAACCTGCAAACGAAACTTGAGATCGTGCAAGACTACTGTAGAGGCTTCGGCGCAATGCCAACGTGTTCATGGCGGTACTCTAGGTGCTTAATTGGATTCAAGATTGCCCTATGATTCCTGGTATTTTAGTGCTCAAACGCGCGGAGACAGTCAGGTATCTCAGCTGCTCGTTCGACACGATCATCGAGTTGTCGACCAATGCTTCCACGACGGCTTCAAGACGTGCTATCGGCGCGCACGTACGCTCCTTCGTCGACTGTAGTAGCACAGAGGATGATACTTTCCGTCTGCGGCACTACACGCAGCAAGTATCGATACCGGCACCTGTCGTAAAGCGGTGGCTGCTGATGCCGAATCAGTTCGTGCTGAGCGCAAGCACGACTGCGACGTATACCACGTAGAGCAAATGTCTAATGAGTTCGTGCACAGCGGCGCAGTGACGGTGGACTTGGCGTCTCAAGTATAGACTCGCACTTCAAGCAGCAGTGTCTTGCACTGTTACTGCACTTCACGCGTGCGGTGAGTAGCGCACGCGTGCGAAATTGGACAAGAGCGAGAGCTGAGCTGCTCAAACTCGTTCTTCTCTACAATAGGCGACGGGAAACGTTCGACTTCCTTGCGATATCTCTGCTTCGCCATGGGAATTTGCTCAAGTGGAGCCTTTCGTCGACATGGTGGCGATCGAATTGGGTCGGGTGTTACAAGACACGATGGGATGTCACGTGACATGACCTTCCACTGGATAAACGTGCAGTGTACGGTCTGCGACAGCCATCCTGGTTTTACTCGGACGCCGAAGTGCATTTTGAGCAGACTCCACGAACGCATACAACGCCAATGCATTGGTATGGTGTCTGAACCACAGTATAGTGTCAGGCTGCATGCGTCCAGAATTTTCGGGCTGAGATCGCTTGCAGACTTCGTGCGCTAAGCAAGCGCGTGGCCGATGCGGCGAGACTTTGTGGAGTGACACATCGATTACACTCTCGTGAGTATTACGCCTAGTCTACAGGCAAAGTGGCTACGGAGGCTGTTTAAGCAACACAGATCGTGAATCGACTTGGCGCGTTGCAACTTGTGTTATCCCCGTCTAATAGCGAGCAAAAGTGTTTGCTTTTTTATTTAGGCTGTAAAAGTGGCGTGAAGGTGTGCTTTCTGCCGGAGATCCCGCGCTCTGCACTTTCCCGTGCTGTTTGGACGCCCAAGGCATCGATGAAGCCTTACCCAACGATAACTCACTCGCAGCGAGTCGACGAAGTGCAAATCAAGTCATTTGTCAAATAAGTCATTCATCTGCACAAAATCCCGCTTCATGACATCGAAGACCTGCAGTTCCGGCTCGTCTTCCGCCTTCCACTGGCGCGCTCGAGGTTCTGGTTACTCGAGGCAGCAAATCCGCGCATTCAATACTGTGTTCGTGACGAATTTGACGCCATCTAGACTGAGCAGCACTTGTTCTTCGACTGCACGCTCCCATATTAGCTCTGGTGAGAAGTATTCGAGCTGGTATCACCGTGCTTTGTTGGGCGTTAGACGTGGCTCGTCATTGCTTTGGTCAAGAAAAAGCAAGTACGCGACCACTGGGAAGATTGAGAACACGTGGTCCGGCCAAATTCGATGTTTGTCCGATGAACGACGAACCACACCAGCGATCGCAGCAATCCAGGCGCTCTTCACGGCTTTTTTCGCTTATATTGTGTACCTCTAACAACACCTACACGCGGAGGACGCCGTTAAACGACAGTTCAAGGTGTCACAAAAGTTGAAGACTCACCTGGTCTTCGGTGCGTTTGTCAAATGCTTTACAGGTAAAATTATAATTTCTGAAGTCGCAATGCGAAGAACAGCAAGTATTAAATTTAACAGGTTATTGGAGAAACTCTTTTAGCCACGCGTCACTTCCATATTCTCCGGTTCCTAAGCAAGCGACTTCAGCACATCAAGATGGCATCCTAGCACCCCGCTGTCTCCCAGACCCACTCATGCCGGGCCACCCCCTCGTCGCCTAGAAGGTTGACTCTACCCTGCGGATAGGATGGTTTCCGGCAGACCCAAAAGGGGGACGGGGCCCTGAGCTCTGAGCTCTGAGCTCTGAGCTCTGAGCCCTGAGCCCTGAACTCTGAGCTCTGAGCT
>NW_020187031.1:887086-887205 GCF_900000015.1 Plasmopara halstedii | reverse complement strand
TCAACCATACCAAAAGCGGCTAAAAGGTGGTGGTCGCAGACCACTTCTAGGAACTCTCAAGGACCTACGGCTGGACGCTATTATCGACCGCCATCTTCGCAAAGAGAAGGTCACACGAA
>NW_020187031.1:886872-887024 GCF_900000015.1 Plasmopara halstedii | reverse complement strand
CGTCGTGTGATGTCTCTTTGACGACATCAGAGACACTCGCGGCCTCGTGTGGAACTGTTTTACCCACACAGGAAGCGTTGTTTCCCGCCTTCCTCTTCAGTTAAGGTCTGGGCGACCACGTGTGGAACTGTGTTACCCACACAGGAAGCGTT
>NW_020187031.1:886358-886425 GCF_900000015.1 Plasmopara halstedii | reverse complement strand
ATGCCTACCTTCGCCTTAGCGGCGAGGAAGGCATCAATGACCTCGCACTGCTCGCGAGGCAGAGGCT
>NW_020187031.1:857497-886348 GCF_900000015.1 Plasmopara halstedii | reverse complement strand
TGAGGTGCCACTTTGACAAGACTGCCCAGACGTCGTGGACGCTTATGATCAGAAGAATCATGACATTCCCCGTCGTCGCGCGCCCCACGCTTCTTGGCAGTAGCCCGGGGAGCCGAAGGGCCATGCGCTTCGCTCAAGGTATGGCCCTAGACTGCTGTGGTCGTATTTTCGCCCGTGTGAGAAACCACAGAGCTCGCGGGGTCGTTATGGATTGCTCTATATGTTGCAGGGCGACAATACAAAGGAAGTCGGCGTTGCGCCTTGTGTTCGGCAAACCCAAATCGAAGATGGTGTTCTATGCACACGTCCACGTCTTGTGGCTCCGCTGTAAGTTAGACAGCGAGGAACGTTTCCGGTGCCGCTGCACCCATCGCTCAAAGAGCTCCTTATCATCTGCAGCGGTTTCACCAGGGGCGAGCACCACAGGAATTGTCCACATTGCGGGTACAGGAGCGTTTTCTCGTTGAGCGTGGTACATATCAATTGGTATTTTTTGAGACTCCAAGAAGCAAGCTCGTAGAGCTTTTCGTTGGTCAAGCTCAGCTTGTGTAGTGGTCGGGGGCCCGACTACGTAGACGCCTAACGATCGAGTGATCGCGTCTTTTGCTTCAGTCCTTCCTAATTTTCGGCGTCTGTGGCAGCGAGCGGGACCGCCGAGCGGAAGCCGTATTCCACACGAGAATCAAGGACCGACCGTGAATACGAGCGCATGAGAGCTGCCTTGTGGACAGCTTTCAGCTGCTGCTCCTTTCCCTCGTCGAGGCTATTGGTTATAATCCCACTTACCCCGGAAGTCGATCGGTCAGGAAACGGGCACAGTATGGCTCAAGTCGCGCCGTTGGCGCACCTCACCTTCCTCTGCTTTCCATCCTGGGTAAGGAGTAACCGACTCGAAGTCTACTTCCTCCAAATCCTCGACAAGGAAATGCGTCGCACGTGGTGGACGCGGTGTGTGGCGCCCGGTTACCGAGGGCTTGGGATGTGCTTCCCGTGAAGCCGCGGATGTACTGTCCGGAGTTGCACTGCGTGCAGGTGTCGAAGATGGGCTCTGCCCACGGGCGCCCTCGGAATCATCTAGGCTGGCTATTTTTCTTGTCATGTACACAGGGCTCATTGAGCAGAGAATATGTAGAGACGGTCCTAGGGACGTTAGGGTGTCTCAGACACGCGAGCCTCGTACGAAGCGACAGTTGAATGCGAATTGTGGGTATTCACAATTTTGATGGGAAAGAGTGCAACGGTGTTACACGTACCCTGGTATGAAAGGGTGGGTCGCACAAAACGATGTAACCGTACAAAGGTGTGGATTACACAGGTAGTGAAATAACACAGTCATGTTGCTACATTGTAATAAAAACCCAACCACGTGGCAGAATTGCCAAAACTAATGCATACTACTATTTCAATTAGGTTTTGCTATATTAATGAGGAATGACAATACTAATCAGGGAACCTAGGGTTTTTGATATTGGCGGCTCTGCCGCAACTTAAACAACTCAATACATTTTCGCTTTTAAACAGAAGCGTTCGTTTGCCTTTATCAGGCTTCAGTACTTAGAAGTAGCGGTCTGCGATCCGATACACTTCTCCTAGTTCTTACAAAAAACTTAAGGTCGGTAACCTTAGCTTAGCTTCCTCTAAGCAATGATCTGCGGCAGCCTCGCTGAACTAGGTAGCACTCGTAGTCAATCTACGCCTGAATCGTTACGACTGATCCTCTGTAAGAATGGATAAATACTTCTATTCGTTTCGGGGCATGCAGGACAGGCTTAATAAGCAGATGTCCCTGCTCGGCTCTGAGAGCATGGAGCACCTTGTTGCGCAAGAGTCCGAGGTCACAAGCGCGCACCCAGAGGCGTTTGCAAACTATGAAAATGAGCACTTACAGTAGAAGGTGTCTGCGTCGACTGCGTGTATGACACCACCGACGACGACAGATGATACCTTCCGATCCAGGTCGATCATGGTGAAAGTTAACACCTTCGAGGGTAACAATGAAGAGAATCTCCTTCTCTGGGCGAGAGAGGCCGAGATGGCTTTGGTATCCGCCATGCTTCAAAACGAGCAACATCGTGTGGTGCTGGCTATCTCCATGCTCGGGGGCCGAGCGCGAGAATGGGCTCTAACGTTTGGTGCTTCGGTTGAAGCTGTGTTCCCCTTCTGGAAGGAGTTGAAGCGTTAGCTTCTGCGAGTGTTCTCGCCGCCTATCAGGCGTATCGCGTTCCTTGCTTCCCGACAGGGAAAGAGGTAGTATTTTTTGTTTAAGATTCTAGAACTCTTATTGCCGGTATGGCAGCAGATCCTCTTCCCGAGGCGGTCGCAGTGAAAGTCCAACTGACCGCGCCAGTTCGGAGTCCCACTGGGGTGGCCAGTTTCCCGTGTGCATTCGTCGAAGCGGTGAACTTGCCGATTTAAACTTGAAGTCAGCACGACTTGGTTGGATTGCACACCCTCATAGCTCGTTAAGCGGGCATGAGCAAATGGACCTCAGCTATGAGAGAAGAGGGCAAAACCCCGAGCTGCTAGGCAGCGATTGAACACAAAAGGTGTTTTGTTTGTGGAGACACCCGTCACCTTCGGACGGGTTGTCCCTTGCACAGGGTGCGTAACGGTTTGTCGAACCAACGTTTTTCCACTAACCAGTCTGGTTTGTCGCGGAAAAACCAGACTGGTTAGTAGAAAAACGTGAGTTCTGTTGATCCGTAAAGAGATAGAGGGCAGCAGAGCCCAGCCCCTAAGAGCTGCGTGCTCTTCAACGTTTGTGCAAGCCGGGCTTGCTGGTCGTAAAAGCGAACGTGAAGAGCTTTGATAACCCATGGAGAATCTTTATCGATTCTGGTGCGTCGAGCAATTGTGCTAAACGCTTCTCAATCGAAGGAAGTCAGCTGTATGCTGAAATGCTGGAAGCGCGGGTGGGTGACACCGTCACTGTTCGCTTAGCAACGGGGACTTATGTCACTGTGCCGAGGGTCCCTGTGAGCCTCGGTGTCGAATTACTTGACTTTGGTAGCGTAAAACGCTGTCTAGTCTTAGACTTGGATGCAAGGTATGACCTTACTCTTGGTATGGTATGGCTGGAGCACCATGAGCCATAAATAGATTGGAGGTCGAAGACCTCGGGCGCTACGCGCACGTCTCCTGGTGGAGCGTTAGTGACTCATGAGCCCACCTCTGCTAGGAAGCAGAAGCGCTATTGGTGCAGGCGCTGGACAGGGACGGTAAATGTGCTGGATATCGGAGTATTCGAGCTGCCAAACACGTATCTTGGACATGAGTCCCCAGCGTGGAGCGCGGGCTGAACGTGAATTGGCACGTAACTGAGCACTGCTTAAGTATTAGTCGCTGCAGGCCAAGATTGGCATGGTTGACTAAGGGCCGAGGCATCAAGGGTGAGGTCCTTGTGATGCACGTGGAGTGGTATCTAACCCACTGAGCACTGCTCACGTTTCGAAGCAGTTGCTGCATGTCAAGAGTGGCATGGTCGGGCGAGGTCCGAGGCTTCCTGGGCGAGGTCCGAGGCTTCCTGGGCAAGGTCCTTATGATGCGCGTGGAGTGGCACGTATCCACTCTTCCGTGCCGTAAAGGCAGTTATCGGCGTTAGCATACAACTTATTCGTGTGCATACACTCAACACCGCTCTTTAATGGATGATGCGGTCTTCCTCATCTATCCTCCCGTGTCTCGTACGACTGGAGACGAAGATGTTGTCAAAGCTTGTCTGTGCATACGCCCGATGGGGCCTGAACACCTGCGTCACAAGACTATTTAATGTTGCTGGTGCATTTGACAGCTCTTGGGGCATCACCAGCCACTCCTAGAGCATCCCGCTCCGAGTAATTACCGCTACAAGCGGAATATCACTCGAGCAAACAGTAATAACCATCGACCATGTTAAGTGCGCTGCATTTTAGTTGGTACAACCAACTTATTGTTCTGAAGAACATCCTTTGTAGAAATTGGCGATTGTGTCGGAATGGTGGCAGCGTTGAGCTAATTGTAAGCGTGAACGATACGTCACTTGCCGTTCGGCTTCCGGACACAAACTGTGAGTGTCAAATGGGGAGACTTGCCCTCACGCACCATTCCTGCGTCGTGATTCGCACGGAGAAAGGCGTCAATGTTGGGCAGGGGCGATGGGAAGGCTGAAAGCCAAGGCATGCAAAAGAAATATGCAGACGGAAAAGAATGAAGAAATGTCAAAAACATTGAGGTCGGAGACCCGGTCTTTGAATCGCCAAAAACTCCCTGCACATGCAGTCTCAGCTGTCTTTAAGACGAAGCACCATTCACAGTTTATTGGACCTTTTAAGTTCGTGGCCAAGCAAGACCTAGCTTTACGCTTAACCTTTCGAGAAGAATGCGCACCCACCCGGTGATTTATGTGGGCTTGCTTAAGCGGCACCGGAATCCGGTGCAAGTGAATGCGGAAGCGTTGGCGCCGGGGCGGCGCCTAAAGGTGCCCCGCATCCCAGAAGTTGAACCAGCAACTGGTTGCGAGCACGGAGAGCAACAACTTCCGTTTCCAACGGCGCAAGGTGCTCCACCGTCACACGAAGTGACATAGTTGCTTGCTCGACGTATAAGAGCCGCTTTGACGGGGCACAAAAATTCTCAACGCAAGGCAGTAAAAGTATTTTAGGCCCTCGAGGTCCTCCGCACAGCTGTAGACGACTTCGGAGAGACGCTCGGCAGAATGCCGATGACGGCGGATTTTGCATTCCAACGCTACTAGAACATCGCAAGTCACAGGACGACGATCGACCAAGTCGTTATCGTCCGCCACCAACTCTTCCCAATAGGAATAGTGGCGTCCACTACCACGTGAAATGGCGTGTGGGTCGACGTCGTCGACGGGGTTTAACCCAATACTTTGTGAAGTGGCGGGGATACCCAAACTCCGAGAACTCGTGAGAGTTTGAGTGCCACTTTGACAAGACTGCCCAGACGTCGTAGACGCTTATGATCAGAAGGATCATAACGCTTCACGACTTGCACACCGCGCTTCTCGGCAGTAGCCCGAGTAGCCGGGGGGCCATGAGTTCAACTCAAGCTATGGCCCTAAGCTGCTGTGGACGTAGACTCACCCGTATGAGAAACTATAGAGCTAGCAGGAGCGTTATGGATCGTTCCGTATGTCGCAGGGCGACAATACGGAGGAAGTCGGCGTTGCGCCTTGAGTTTGGCAATCTCAAATCTAGGATGGCGCTCAATGCGCACGTTCACTTCATTGTGTCTTCGCTGTCTAACTTACAGCGAAGATAGTTTCCGGTTCCGCTGCACCCATTTCTCAAAGAGCACATCATTATCTGCCGCGAATTCACCAGGGGCGAGCACCACAGGAATGGTTCACATTGTGGGAACAGAAGCACCTCCTTTTTAAGCTCGAAGTCGAGCGCGGTACCAACCCATTGGGATCAGATGGGGTACCAAAAAGCGAGCTCATAAAGCTTTATGCTGATCAAGCTCAGCTTGTGTCGTAGCCGTAGACCCGACTACGTAGACGCCTAACGATCGAGTGATCGCATCTTTTGTTTCTGTGGCAGGATCCGCCGAGCGGAAGACGTATTCCAAACGGGGGTCTAAGATAGAACGTGGATACGAGCGCAGGAGAGCCGCCCTGTCAGCAGCTTCCAGTTGCTGCTTTTGTGCCTCATCGAGGCAATTGGTAACAATACCACTTCCCCCAGAAGCCGAGAGGGGAACACCATGGTGTTCGCGGGGTTTTAGCTGGGCTCATGTCGCGCCGTTAGCGCACTTCATCTTCCTCGTCATCCCATGGTAGGAAAGGAGTGTCCGACTCGTAGTCGATTTCCTCCAACTCCTCGACGAGAAAATCCGTCGCCTGGCTTGGGATTGCTTCCCGTAAAACCGAGGACAAACTTTCCGGGATGCGCCGCGTGCAGAAGACGAAGAAGAATTCTGCCCGCGGGCGCCCTCGGAACCAGCTAGGTTGGGCGTTGTTTTTGTGATAGACACAGCAGAGAATATAAAAAGATGGTCCTAGGGACGCGACGGTGTCTCAGACACGCGAGCCTCGTATATGGCGACCGTTAAATGTGAATTGAGGATAGTCACAACTTCAATGGGGAAGAGCGTAACGATTTACACATGCCCTTGTGAGAAAGGGCGGATCGCAAAATCTTATGCGACCGTATATAGGTGTGTAGCACACAATTAGTGTATTAGCACAGTGATGTGGCTACACTGTAATAAGAGCCCACCACGTGGCAGAACGGCCAGTAGTAATGCATATTAATATATTGATGAGGTTTTGCTAATTAATTAGGAACTTTTATATTAGTAAGAAAAACCTTGGATTTTAGATATTGGCGGCTCTGCCGCAACTTGAACAATAAAATACAGTTTTTTTTTTAATTAAAGAGTTCGTTTGCCTTATTAAGGCTTTGGTATTTAGAAGTAGCGGATTGCGAACTGCTACACTTGTACTGTTTCTTGGAAAAAGCTTGAGGTTGCTGACTTCAGCTTAGCCTCCTCTAAGAAAAGAGCTACGGTTGCTTTGCTGCACTTCGGGCCAGACAATCATATGTTAAATTACTGATGATTTCGGGGACGGATTTTGGGACATGTGATTACAGCTCGCGGTCACAAACCTTGCATCGTTATGCCACCGACAGCATTACCCACTCGGCCATCAACGTGTGGTGGTACATTATTACGAGCCCGTCAAGCTCAAATTACGGTACGAAAAAAATGGCGAGAAAAGACATTTTGATTGCAGAGCGCTGTGTCGGGTGGCAATACATATGAGTTGGTGGGCACGCGTGAAACGAATCAACAGATTAAATCCTCACCGGATCAGTCTCTTTCACCAGCTGGCATTTAATAGGTATATAATGTATTTAATCATCTCAATAACGCGTGATAATATTAACATTGTGATCTTTGAAGACTGTCTACCAAGATGGGACGCCTTGCCGCTGTCAGCGATTTTGTAAACCGTGAGAATACAGGCAGCTAGTTCTTGACAAGGGTTTAATACCACAGCTGGCGGTAGCCAGATTGAGATCCAAATAATAATGGTTTTTGTTCAAGGCGTTGGGCGCTAGATTGGGCATGTCTAACATTGAACATCTGCAGACAGATGGTCAGACGAAATGCGTTTATTGTGTACTATAGAATTGCCCATTTGAGTTGCTTTCGCTCGTTGAGCTTGCATAAAAAAGTGCTATCCATACATTCACCGACATTATTTCTTTCCTTCAACTGCTTTGTCAGACCCCAAGCTACTAGATAATATAACGCTTCAATCCGCTGGGTTATTTTTCTTTATTTTCTTTAATTTCTTTAATTTCTTTATTTTTTTATATTTCTTTTACGAGTCGCCAACACAGTATCCAATTACTAGGTTATTAGTGAACTTGATTGAGTTTGTGGCTTATCTATTTATTTCTGTAGTTGTTTATCTTTGACATACCCGGGGTCCCGTTAGGTATAGTAAATCATGTTGTAGCTAGATTTCGAATTGGTGAATTAATGCACCTGGGAGGATTCTGCGCGGGTAGTTCGGTAGTAAAGCGTTCGATTGCAGGGGAAAGGTCGCTGGTTCAATACCGGTTCCCCGATACATATTGTAGGTTGTGATGTCGTGACTTTGACTGACCAACAAATTATCGTTACCATTTTTAATGGCTCAAATTGCTTAACACCACCACAGAAATGCCCCCGATCTTGGTGGTCTAACCTTCGTCGCAGAATGATAGAAAATATCTCAATGATGTGGAGCTTCATACGCTAGGTGCGTGACACAAATGCTGAGCAGCAATAAGCCGATGCAAGAGGCAGGAAAAATCAAAACAGATGTGAAGTGCGGTAAAAGCTTTTTGAATGCGGTCGGGCAAACCTACACATAATCTACAAGAATAAATTTTGGCAACGCTGCGTCGGAACGCTTACGGTCTTAGCAAAAACGTGTCTGAGTTATACCCGTAACTTGCCAATGAGGTTGCCTAATCAACCTGTAATTCATGTGGGGTCACTGAAGTCGTATCACAAACCCGCCTAGTGAGCTGGTTGGATGTGAAGCGCTCATCACCTATAGCTGCACTATCATCTACTCTAGAGTAGCGACGCGTCTCTGATTCACTGGTGCCTTATCAAACATAGCGCGATGGTATAGGTTAGATGGCTCCTCGAAATTTCATCTATCTCAGTTGCAGACACTCGCCGAACGCTCGAAGGTAATTAACGTGCCACCACAACCTAGAGAGCTCACGATAGTCATTTGTGGGATAATGCTTATTTTGTGACACTGCTCGATGAGTAAGGGGTGACGCAGAACGTTTACAAGACCGACCGAAATATCTGGTGAAGAGAAAGGTATATTCCCGTTTGAACCCCCTCACGGGGAGCTTGATGCTCTACTTCTTCAAGAGTGTCCTGGCACTTGTTGCTTACAACCTGGCGCGCAATTTGGCCATTATGGCTATCGAAAGGGGGGATATCTGCACAACACAGCGCACCGAAGAGAGATGGACGACTTGTCATGTATCTCACCTTTGATCCGTAGCTTTAATAATTGTCTCATGGACACGAGCGGGGATGTCAGCCGCAGGAAATCGCGTGGATGATGACTTTACGCCTTAACATCCGCGTTACATTTTGCAGAGTAAAGCAAAAGTTGACGCCATATCGGGCATACAATTTTTGTAAGAATGTTATGCAAAGTGGCTACAGCGTGTATACTTTGCGACAACTGTAGAAAACGTTGATCATTGACTGACTAGATTAGATTTAAGATTCTGCGCATTATGACCAAGTCATGTTGCGTTTGGTTGATCGACTTAAGTTCGACAGATGGATGAAGTGCACGAAAAGAACATGAAGAACAACAGGGCTGAGAGTTTGCAAAAAGGCTCGCAAAGTATAGATTAATATTACGTATTCACATGAATCTCAAAAAGCAATGCTCAATTACATTTTTTATGATATGCACAAGCCCCGCCTTCTCTACCTCTGACTCCGGGCCCAAGCGGTTAGTCGCTTGATCTAGGACCGATAGGAACCTGGATCAACATCCATAGAATCCAAACTCAAACAGCCGGAGACCGATCATTGAAAAGGACGACCAATCACACCGAAAAACAGTGTCTATTCTGCCAGTCTGCGCCCGAATGGGTGTGTGATAGTTGGGTGGACTGGATGCCCCAAAAGCTCCATAGGATACTGATGTGTAACTCGACACATGAGAACAAAAAAGAAACAATATATCAGCTGGAATATAGTCGTACATAGCCACCGTCAGGCGTGCCGACGAGAATTGAACAGAGAGATTTAAGCTTCAGGAACGCACACGGTGGGATCAAGCGCGGGATGCTGGCAGATATCCGAACTTATTTAGGACTGGGGTTCTTACACCTCATTACACTATGGAGCTATTTCGGTCAGTGGGGCCTCCAGTCCACCCAACTATCATACACCTATTCGGGCGCGGGCTGGCAAAACAGACACATTGTTTTGATGTGTTCATCATCTTTAATGACCTGTCTCTGGCTGCCTTAGTTCAAATCCTCTTGATATTGATCTCGGTACCCCCCCACCCCAAGTCAAACGACTAAGCCACTGTCTTTTACGATTGCCAAGTGCGCAGCAGGAAAATTCGAAAACCATCTATTGCGTGCAAATGCCGCACAGAAATTTGATGATTATAGTGAGCACTTTCATTGATTAGTAATAATTCTTGCATGGTCAATTCCAGTTGCATCTTGCTGGTCGACTCTGCAGTGATGCAGTTCATAAGTACTCAAAAGATATAATAACGTGATTTGAATCGCAAAAATAACTTTAAACTAAAGATGGCCAATGTAATGCACTTTGCACATCACCAAATAAGGCTCACAAGACCTTTTCTTTGGGTTAAAAGCCAGAGCTTAGTTGTTTTGCCTCGCACACTGACTTTAATCTTGCTATAAGCCCGATCCCAACTGCATAAATAAGTCTTATAGAATTGGCTTTCTAGCTTCGAAGCTCAGAATGAAAATGCTTCCGGAGGAGCGCGAATTTGAAAGTTTCAAGCACGATTTCACAGAGCTGGACAAAGTCAAATTCTATGTTCGGGTTCCGGAAAATAATGTGTATCATCTACCAAACGATAGCAGACCTTGGGACTTTTGACTCGGTCTAATGTGGTGTGCGTGGTCGTGTCCGCGAGTATAATTCGAGGAAACTGGACACAGCAGCAATGGTTTGCACTGTGCGATTGCGTACATACACTTCACACTTTAGCTAAATTTGGCAAAAATATCATACTGAACATATATGGTAGATCATATCACGCTTTTTTGTAATCAAGTATATTCAATAGAATACAGGGGTTATTACTATTAAAAATCGTGCGACTTTGCACAGGAGAGATCGTGATACGTGTGAGTTAGTTGCAAAGTAAGTAATACAGATAATTAAATTTTGAAAGATGGTGAAAACATAATATTCACATCAATAGTATCAACGCTCAATGTCACCTATTAAAAATAGTGCAATAAATCTAGGTAGTTATGATACAACGTATCGGTCTCGCTCTGGTGTAGACCGTACGCGCCAACCGTTGGGATTCTATTCATCTAGACCGCGCTTCATCCTAGGAGAAATCGCGGCATCCTCGTCAAGCTTAGTAGATATTATTACAAATCCTACGACAGATATGTAGAAGAGCCCTCATATTTGTGCGCTGGATGACGCGGTGTTTGTCGTTTCCTAAATAACTAGAGCATAATGGAATCTTATGTCTAGTATTGGTTTGTATTGATTTGAGAGGTGGCGGAAGAATCGAATCCACTTGCTTTAAAGCAACTCACAACACAAGAAATCTGAGAATGCGCTGACGAGACCTCTCCAGGAGCGCCACAAATAGACGTCGGAGTGTGCTCAGATGACACTCACCGTAAGGCTGATGATGCTGAGCTTTTAATTCTTTGAAAGCAGGACAAATCAAGGCATCCCTCTGAGATACAGAAACCGACATGGCCTTGAGCTTGGTCGCAGGTTAGATAGAGTAATAGGACGCTGTGCTTGTATCTCCAATATTCATGGCCACGCGTAAGAATGAAAAGTAACTACGGCACGCTTGTAAGAGATGCGTTTCCAACCTTAGTCACCTTGAAGGGACATGTGTAACGGGTTTTCGCAGGGGTATCGCTATGTTAGAGATTCTTGTCATCACAAAGGTGACATAAATCACTGAATCATGTTCAGGGTTTGGTAAGAAGTAGTGGCATAATGGTGCTGGAATTTCTGTCGGTGGATCATCTTCATGAACAAACTCTTAACTGATGCGACTCACACCAATACTTTATGCGTACCCATATGTTAAGGA
The DNA here is from genome assembly GCF_900000015.1 of Plasmopara halstedii. Classification (NCBI taxonomy): domain Eukaryota; phylum Oomycota; class Peronosporomycetes; order Peronosporales; family Peronosporaceae; genus Plasmopara; species Plasmopara halstedii. The sequence continues at coordinate 875,019 of NW_020187031.1, read as the reverse complement.
AGCGATGGGTGCCGAACTGGATACAAAATACAAGTTTCGTGCTCCTAGGATAAAATACGACACATTGTCAGCAACGCGGTCAATATCAGAAGAAATCATTTCCATTAGCTGTTGCTCCACGAATTTATTCAAATATTGGCGATCACTTGTTTGCAGTTCAGGTTTAAGATTCTTTGCCCGCATCAACATCATCCATTCATTCTTGCAGCTATCAAAAGAGCAGTGATAAATTGCTTCCAGGAGTAACAACATCTAGCCAAAGGCAATGTTGATTGCCTTGCCGGTTTCGTTTGTGTTCCCTAGATCCATGTGTCGGTTCGAATTGTAACAAGCATGTTTGCAGTTCGCTGTAAAGCGTCTTTGTATGCATCCTCGTTAGGCATGTTTCCTAGCATCTAAAAAAAGCCGAGTGATAGATGGTGTCCATGTGTAATAACATTAAGCCAAACATAATGTTAATGGTCTGCCATATTCGTTTCTATCCATCAGATCGACGACGATCGACGTTCTTCATTGGATATCAATTTGCCGCACACCTTGTCAACAATGCGATCTACATCAAACGCAATCTCGTCCATAATCAATCGCTCCATGTGTTTGTATATATTCAGCCAAGCACTTGTTTGCAGTTTACTCTAAAGCGTCTTTTTACGCATTTACGTTATTCAATCATTCCCTGCAGCTATTGAAAGCGCAGTGATAGATGGTGTCCATGTAATGGGGTCAGTCCCATGACACATTTTATATGAAACACATACTTTTGTGTTGTTAACATTAACTATATATCTGGCATAGTTGTATATCCCTCAATTCTGCTTTTTCAAAATTGCAGGAACTTTTCAGTTTAGGGAAGGTTTGAGAGCAATCGGCCATAATATATGTCACATTAACTTTTCGCGTAGATCGACGTCTCGCTGGAAGCGAGCAACACGCAATGAATCCTGTTGACCGATTTTATTCATTCGTAGTAAGTGCGTGTGCCATTCCCGTTACAATACATGTTTAGCAACAACAGACCAGACGCAATTTTAATCACCCTGCTGTATTTAGACATCCACGATGGCCAATTTCCTCAACTAGCTCATCTATGCCGCACACATTGCCAGAAAATGCGATTAACATCAAACGGGATAGTGATCGGATTTACTATACATTCAAGTAAATGCAACAATTTGTTTGCAGCTAACATTGAATCATCTTTAAACGAAACCAGTCTGCCCATCGTTCTTACAATTTTCAAAAGCTCCGCGATGGATAAAATCCACGTGCTGTTCATTAGACCAAATCCAATGTTGATACTTTGCGGAATTTGTTGGATTCACGATGAGAGTGTATGAAGGTGCGAGCTTTACTCGGAGATCACGCGGTTTTCGACAGGTTTCAATTGGATAAAAAGAAATAACTCAACGCTTAGCATGTTTTGCTGCGTACGAGCAAGGGTTATTGAGGTTTTTATCTCGTAACATACTAACTCCTGCTCTGTCACCTCCACCTTAAGAGGTGGTAGCGCCTTCTATACACACGGAAGGGTTCGTGAATATAAATGAAAAGGTTTCCCGAGAACAAGATAAAAATCGCTCGTTTTGGCAGCGAGAATGGACAACGCTATCGCGATGACCCAAATTTACAATGACCGCAGTCAAGTGCATTCGCCATGTCGCAGTTGGATAAAATGGAAAGTCAACCCAATCCACCACTTTGCCATATGGTAAGAGTTGAAAGTGCCTTGGAATCGATGTTCCTGCCATTTCGACAACAAGCAAAGTATTTTTGTATCCTTAAGACTACAGCACATTGAATGACTTGTACAGAAGCTCCTTGAGGTACGTGCCAGTATGGCGAGCAAACCACTCTTAGTGGTGGTCACTGTGCTTATAGAGGGACTTACATATGCTCGTTCTCTGCTCGCCAGAGTCCGACGACTCTAAAAGATGCAATTATGATTGCATTGCATGAAGACTACTACCAACGTCAAGCACATGGTCAGTTTTTCAATCCGATGGAAGCAGTGACTACTACGAAGAAAATTCAGAACTAAGAGATCTTAGCGCGGATGATGTCTGTAGGCAGCAAACCCGCTGTTAAGAATCTTAATGATTTGGTTACATCTCCTGTGATTGTCTCTCTGGGAGACGATCCTCTCAATACGGTTCTCGTCGTAGTGCTTCCAAACCACGAGATACCAAATACCACCAAGCATTCCGGAAACGCCGGTACCCAGTAGATACAGAACAATCTACTGGGGCAAATATCAACTATTGTGAGTGTGGCGGTAAAAAAACTCACGATGGTTTAACCTTTGAAGGATTGCTGTCCTTCCTTAACGACAGGTTGCTTCGTGGTCACAGCAAGTGCGAAAGTAATGATCGTCCGTTTATAGTCTTGGTTGACTCTGGCGCGTCGTGTATCTTTTCGCAGCGGCAAAATGTTGCTGAAAGTGGTTCAATGCTGTCGCACACCAGATAAAAGCAATAGCTTTATCTCAGTAAGTTGGCCACTGGTGTGGTAGTCATCGCGACGAAAATTATGGTTGATCTTTGACGTTTGATTCAACACAAAGGAAGTAATGACAATTCATGACATGGACAGACGGTGTAATTTGATTTTGGCATTCCATGGCTCGAGAAGCACGAGCTATGGATTAATTGGCGATCGAAAACGGTTGAGAGTAGCTCTTCTGATGTAGGCGAAATCCCTGTGAAAAACAAACCCATATTCCTCATGCAACGAACAAAGCGTTCGAGCGCTCAGCAGTCGTATGCTGCTGGCAATGATCCACATTAATCAGTATGTTTCATGCAACTGACATCCACCAGGCTTAGGAAAGATACTAAATCGTATGGAGCAACCATTAGTGATCTCCCGGGAAGTGTGTCGACATTGGCGTTCGGAGCTGGCCACTTAGAAACGTATGTATCGTGATTCTTTGCGAAAAACAAACCACGGCATGATGACAAGAGATTCACCATACGTGCTTCTTCGGATCAAGGAGTACGTCAGGAGAAGAATTCGTTCCCGGAACAAAAATTACGCCACCCAGAAACGACCTTTATTTAGGGATAATTGTAAACGTTCTATATTGGCAAGTAGAGAAATTTCTAAATGGTACTTACGATTTTCACCGAGCAAAGCCGGAAGCGATTCCCATTTCCACTTGGCGCCTACTTTCTCTGACTGATGAGATTCGACAAGAAGCGAATTGTGCACGCCGATAGAAATCTAAATGAAACAAATAGTCGAGCGCCGAGGCTTAATTTAATTGTGCTGTACGACAGCATATTGAGTTAAACGTGGCTCAGATACTTTGACCTGGTCGATAAGTATATAACCTGCTTGGCGACAGCGACTGTCCACTCACTAAGATGAGTACTCTGGACGGGGTGCTCTTGATGTTGCTGGTTGTGCGACCTGGACTCTACATTTTATTGACTGTTGACGCGACTGTTTGAGTAGCATCGTACGCCAACAATATATTTATGAATTCGTGCAGAGACAAGGAACTAGGTTTTCACATCAATCGCTTGCAAACAGTGCTCGGGTTTATGCGCTGACGAGACTATAAACCGATAAATGCATGTGCCCTTACCACTAACATAAATTTCCTTGGTCAGATGCTTCACGAGAAAGCATTCCATGAGAACATCTCGCAAAAGTCGTGGCTATCGTAGATTGGTCAGTGCTATAACCACAAAAAGAGGCACAGGGAGTTGGTTGTACATGAACAACTACAGTGTAGATCATGTCGACAGGGAACCGCCCTTCACCAGTCTCCTTAAAAAGATACTCTTTAGCCGTGGGGTGAAGCTGATGGTGGCCTTTTAGGCTGTGAATTAAAGCCTGATAAAAAATACATGCCCAAGTGATGCCTTTTCCAGATCCAAATCGGGCATTTCATATATACTGTGATGCTTAAGCAGCTGTGACTAGCTCTAAGCAGATGTCAATGAACATGGACCGATCATCGGGTTTGAGTGGTAAAGATGAACTGCTTCGATTATGCTGCGGGGGTACGTGCTGCGAAGAAGCCTCTTGGCAAGCTCAAAATTACCAGCTTGGCTCCAAGCCATTCTTGTTCTTTACAGATCAAGCGTTGATGCGCATCATCACATTCTTAACAAAAAGTATGGCAAGATGGTGATCTCACTTTACCAAGAATATCTTCTGGATAAAGTATAAACTGGATCAGCTTAGAGTGGTGGTTGATGCGCTTTCACCTCTCGGCTATGAATTACCACATATCTGGATGGTCACGTCACCAACTGATGAGGCAATACGTACGGCAAACGGTACAGACGCAATAACTGTTGCTTTGCTGACAGCTCTGAGCATGAAGAAATTTGACTACGTAGATGCTGCTTTTTGAAGCTCGCAATCGCACGTTTTGTGCCGATTTTCCTTGTCTAGAGTCTAGCGTGCGGTAAAATTGAGCCATTTGACACGCAATTGTGGTGGTATCTCATGATAACGATCCCAAGTAAAGAGCATGTTATGGGGCGCATACCTAAAAATAAAAACGATGTATGCTCCCTGAGCACTTAGTATCGGTGGTCCAACTAGTGTAAGTAAGTTAGCGCATAAGAGCGCACGTGTGAAGCGTGTCGACAAGTTGATCCTTCCTGTTCGCGTCGTCGCCCTCAGGCAGCCTGTAGGTTGGAAAATAATGATGGCAGACCAAAAGAATGAACATTGCTATTTTGATCTTCCAGCAGTCACGTCCCGTAATGTTAGCATTATGGTCTTTGAGTACCGTCTAATCGGGATGTATGATCTTCATGTGGTCATTGATAGCGTAACCAAAACGGTTAGAGACAAGCTGTGCCTCGACAAAGTGACCACCAACATGGCTTGCGGTGATCACTGAGATCGGCACATTACAGAGTTTGAGCAAATATATTGATATGTAAGGCACCTTATTGCACATGTACACCACATCCTATTCGCAGATAGATGATTTGCCGCACTGTGTTAATCTCGCGGTCGAGCATCGCCGTCAAATCACTTGCGCGGTGACTTTGTAGTGTTGAGTAAGATTGCTATAGCTTGTTGACTAACTATTGAAGGTATCGTACATATCTTCACAGGCTTGACCTAATTCCAATAAATGGTTAATTAACCTCCTTGTCCTTGATAACCGGCATAGAGTGGTGCGTTCTTGGAAAAGGGGCTGTTGATACCATCTGACTCGCTGAGATCAGCCAAGCTACACAGTGTAACAATTTTATCTCAGTGAGATTAAGCTCATGCACTATGTTCGTGACAATATGGCTTACAGCCAGGAGGCTGAATGCGCCGTAGAGAGACTTTTTAGTGTAAATAGGATTTTATCAATTGCATTAAATTACCCAACATACGAAATGTCTGTCGCCTTAATTCCTCAGTTGCGACCTCCACATCAGACGGCTTACTGTCGTGGCAAGTAGTATTTGACTTTCGCGCGGAACAGCTTGGCTTTTTATATACCGGTCACAGTATCGTGACAGCAGCAAGATGAGCAATCATTCACAGACGGTCGACAAATACCACAATAAGAGTTTTAACCGGAGGTGTATTTTGAAAGACCAGAAACGTCCATAATGATGATCTGCCAGCTCTCTGCCGGAATTGGATTACTGGCCAATTGTGCTGCAATGAGGCAAGAGTTGCGCTCGTTGACACGTATCGAATACATGCCTACCCACTTGTATAAGTAGCGATATCAATGCATATCGTTGGCCGAGCGATCCTCTGTCAGATGGCCACTTAAGGGGTCCAATTGCATTTTTACCCTGGCGTAATCATTGTGAGACACTAACAAACGCCAAGTCTCAATGGGTCGGTGATATATTTTCAGCATAGTTTGCACTGTGCATGTGCGAGCAGGTGGCAAAGAGTTTCGTTAGAATAAAGACATTCGCCAATCAATCTAAAATAGCCTTGGTCTTTGAAGGATCTACTCGCAGGCCCTGCAAACCGATAGAGCGACCTAAAAAGGGAATATTTTCGCCGCAAGAGGAAAACGTGCTTCTAATTGCAATAACCTATTTAAGGCATAAACTTAACTGCTGCTAGCAAGTGTAAAACGGGGTTACATTTACTTTTGTATGAAAGGGCGGATTGCACAAGATGGTGTGACCGTACATAGGTGTGTATTACACGAGTTGGTGCAATCACACAATGGTATGGCTACACCGTAACAAGTAGCCATTTTTATCATACACCTCTGTCTGAAATTTAAACACGTGGGGGACTTTCGTCACACCGTTTGATAGAACAAAAAAATATGATGCTGAGAATTTTTAAGAATATCTACTCCGCACTTGACTTGCGAGTGCCCCCAACGTCAGATTCATCCAGTTTGGATGACGAGCTCAGCTCCTCCTCTGAAACCAACTGTACCATTCGGCGACCTCAATATCTCGAAAAAATTTGCAAACACACTTGACAGTGAACTCTTCTAGCTCTGTCAAGGTTCTGTTGGGTTTGGTGAAGTTAAGAAGGGTGGATTATTTTTGTCACTATGTGACGGTACCACTGGGTCAGTGCAACCATATGACGGGCGAACTGACTGGAGCAGTGAAGCTTCACGGGTAAGTGGCGAGAAAGGTTATTTACTCATGAATAATACGACCGCGGCAGTCCTATGACGTTCAATCCCCCCTTTAGAACCAAGATTTTCTTCTTTCAGTCATCTTTCAACATTACAGGGCTGAAAAAAAATTGCGACACACAGTTTTATCGAATCTCCACCAGCCCTGGCCCAGGAGACAATAGCTCACTAATGTTCCATACCGTCGCACCAACCAAACACTCCGGATTAGTAGTATTTGACTGCACTTTACGTCTCATCTCGAGACCTTAGCTTGCTACCACTTCTGCCTTTGGAGATGTGCTGGAGACACCAAACAATAATTTTATTAAAAGTTATCCCACTACCGGATCCACATCAAAAGCGCTTCTTCTTCCTAGTTTATTAAGCTTATGAATCGTCAATCTTTCAGCAGGAAAAAGGTGCGCGGCGCTTAAGTTTGCTTTTCTTACACTCCACCCATGGCTGATGGCGTTCCAGCCACACCATTAGATCGTATCTCAATTTTAGGTCGCGGATTGATAACATCCTACGCTCCCAAACGCTTCAGGGTCACTTGAAAGCTTAGAATATACTTCGACACTTTTACCAGGTCTCCGTCGTATGATGTGCGGAAAACAATCCGTATTTGACACCTACACTACCTTTGTATACTGTCTGCTTGGTTTACCGGTTGTGCGACGTACATAATTACACGAATTCTTGAATCTATCAGAACTATTGCGGCTTCTCAATGCCCAAGACGTTAAAATTAGCAGCCATGGATGACGCCCTACCCCTTTGCAGAAGTTGTTCCTTTTCAACTAATCCCACTAATCACGACCACGGGGTACAAAAGAGCTCAGTTTTTTTCGGTAGCCTGCCCTATGTCTCCAAGAAGTCGTCGTTTTCTTGTAAAGTATTCGCCGTCCGCCTTTGCTTGTGAGCCCGACCTTTGGTACCTCTCAGCCAGCAGCGAAGTAGGCACGCAAGGCGGCGAAATGGGGTATATGGATAAGACGGAGCTTTACAGTCGCTAAAATCTTTCTCTATCTTTACCTAGATATGGCTAAGGTTCATCACCTCTGGAGCCAGAATAACTAACATCTTCAGCACCTTATTAAACAACTCGGAGCGGAAGATGTGCTCCGCGGCAAACGCGACACTCCTCGCTTCTTTAGAAACGATTGGGTGGACACGGAAGGTTTAGGTTTGAGCCTCTCCGTCTCGGAAACCGCCATGGATATAATCACTGTTATCCTGATTGTGCCGGTGGGCGTCTTCAGGCAAGCGATTACCACTCTGATCACTTTTGCCGTCTTGAAATTATCAGAAATCAAAGTTTGTAGGGAGGGGCACAGGTACTTAAAACCTCATGTCCTCGCAGAGAATACAATCTTTCCTCGTGGATTAGCTACAAGTGATTTTAAGTGCAATACAGCTACCCCACACTTTGGCATTCAGAGACTGCGATAACAAATGCACAGAAGATGGATTCGTGGGTCCTACCAGGAGCGGAACCGAGAGCCCCTAAGATATGTTAACTTGCGCCATAACCGGAACCGCGATTACCACTGTGAGACCGCATATATATGTCCTCCAGCCTTTCAAGGCCAGGATGAGGGAACTTGGGGTGGCTTTTGCGCTTGCGGTCACCAAGCTAGGAGAACGCGCGCAAAAATGAGCACCTAAGTGCAATACCTCTGACGGGTTACATGAGAGTGACCCGTCACTCTCCCAAGGGAGCTGTGGTGTGGCATACACCACAGTTACTAGATGGGTACATGGCTTGAGAGTCATGTAATACTCTCCCAAGGGAGCTGTGGTGTGGCATACACCACAACTACTAGATGGGTACATGGCTGGAGAGCCATGTAATAGGAAAACATTAAGGAACACCTATAAATATATTCAGTCTTAAAACTACCTAAGTTTGGGTTAACGTTCCTGTGACCAAGGATCTGTGATCTGCTGTTCACTTAGAGTTTGTATACTCTTGGAAGTCAAGCTTCCTCTGTGCAAGGTGCCGTGTGCCCCGTCACAACCTCGGAAATGATGTGCCCCCAACGCTAGACTATTCAAAGCGATAGATGTCGTGGGTGTTCGCGCCGCCAATTTGGGCATATCGGGTGCGTTTGAATTTCGTCAACATGCGCGAGCACTGTTGAAAAGTTAAGAGATGTATTACCGCAATTGTGTCAAGGTGGTAGTCCCCGCCATTTCAAGAGGATATATGTGGAATGAATAATATTTTGACAAATACTAAATATTGGTATACAATTTCTCATAAGAAATTGTCCTTCTTTTTAAATGTGGCTTCATGATTCTGATACACATGAAAACTAACTTTTACACCAAGTCTAATGCAGATTTGCTCAGTTACACTGACGGACAATAGTTTGATGATTGGCAAAACAATGATAGGGTCCAATAACACCTTCCGCAACCGTTGTTGTGCGCTCATATAAAGGAAGTGACTCTACTTCTTCCTGTTCTAAAATCTTCTTGGAAAGGAAAACAGTTCCTAAATTTATTTGTATTCGAGATTTGATTTTAGAGGTATTTGGAATGAGACGTCATACATTAAAAACACCTTAAAGCACTTCTTGGCCTCAACAAAACAATTGTAGCGCTATTTAGTTAGTTGTTCGGATGACCCGAAACGTCAGACATATTGCCTGAGCTAGAAGGTGCACTATTTTGAATCGATGTCATACTTTGGTGGGGCATCTGCAAGTTGTGCTGAAGCATGCTCTGCTGGCTAGCCGCCAGGTTCTGATGTGACATTGCCATACTTTGCTGCGGCATCGTCATACTTTGCTGTGGCATAGTCAAGCTCTGTTGCGCCATTGCAATGCTTTGATGAGGCTGCTGTTGCATACCCTGTTGATTCATACTCTGCTGAGGTATTCCTTGCGTCGCCGAGTTCATGCGCTGCATCTGCGTAGATGACATCATGTTATAGCCTTGGGGAGCCATTTGAAAGCCTATGTTGGGCGCCATGACGCTTCGACTGTCTGTATAACTACTAGAAACTGGCATCGCATTACTCATGCGGACTCCATGAGGTATTGGTCCGTTGCCCGAAACGCCGTAAGGGATGCCACCGTTAGCAAACCGCTGCTGCTGCTGCTGAACCATCGTATTCATCTGTGCATATTGCTGAGCCATCATTGGATTCATTCGTGCTTGATACTGCGCCTGGGCATACGCCTGAGCCTGAGCTTGAGCCTGGGCTTGGAGGCGTGCTTGAGCTTGAGCTTGAGCTTGTGCCTGAGCTTGTGCCCTCGCCTGCGCTTGAGCCTGAGCTTGGAACTGAGCCTGATTGCCGATTGGCATCTGCATCATTCCTGCCCGAGAATATTGTTGCTGCTGATCAACTTGAGGCTGCACGTAAGCCTGAGGCTGTCGTGGGGACGTATCCGAAGACTCATCTGCCCACTTGGCAAGCGTCATGAGATTCTTATTCAGATTCTTGCGCTTCTTATCCAACTTCTCGGTTAATTCTCCAAGCTGTGATGTTCCTTTGCCGTGCTTGATCTGTGTGTTAAGTTCGATGATTTCTACAATGAGACTCGAGTTTTCATCGAGCATGGCCTACAATCATCAGCCTTGTAAACGAGTGCAAAACCAGCAATTGAATAGGGTGGTGCACCTGGATCTGCTCAGTGCTAATCTGCTTGGGCTCCTGAGGCTGCTGCTGTGGCTGCTGAAACTGCTGCGGCACCACGTAAGCCCGATTCATGGCCATTTGCGGTGCGGTCGTCGCCATGTCCATTATTGTGTTTTATTAATATTTGTTGTCTGGACTATACAGCACAATTACAATCTCTGATTGGCTGGAAACATGCAAAGTGCAAAATTTCCAAATAGACAAAATGAGCGGCATGCGACGATTCCTTAAACTTAACCTGGCCGAGGCCGAAGCTGCTATGAAGCCACGTTTATTAGAAGGCAAGTGGAAACAGCCAATGATATCCGGCCGTAAAATTGCCATGGTGAAGAAACATGCGATGCGCAACGGTCTTGTAGGCACGTGGGAGGAGGGTAAAGGGGGTTGGCTCGAGACTTGGGACCGACCCCAGAAGCACCATGTGATGCGGCCTCTGAAGGGTCATAAGAATCAACGCAACGAGTTTGAGCGGTTAGTGTACCGCAATATCGAATTACTATTTAATTCCTGCTCTCAGAGGTCTTACTTCTGACCTGTTCCTTGTTCACTGATATAGCGTCAAAAAGGTGCAGGCGGCAATGGAAGCCATGCCCATCAAAATTGCAGACCATAAGAAGGCGGTTAAGCAGGCCAAACCGCTGAAGGGATTAGACAAGTGGCTTACTGAAAAGGACCCGTACTGAATGAAGAGCTATTCCTTGAGGCAGAATACAACTTGTAATGAATCATACTATCAATTTGCTCAAAACTATTGTTTTTAAGAGTCAGGGCGGGTAATTTCGGCTAAAAAAAGTCGCGACGACTGAAGACCGGTAGTTCTATCATTACATCAGAATCAATCCGCTAAGCATGTACTCGAACAAGAACATACTGATTACAGCAAGAGATTTTTGACCTGAAATTAGGCTTTGATGTGAACCTTCTCCGCATGTTTAGTTGCTTCAGAGCAGAAAACACGCAATAATCAAAATATGGGCATTTTGAAGCAGGGTCAAAGCATGAAGAGCAATGTCGTTCCTCTTAGCGACGATGGAAGCAACAGCCGTTATCAAAACAAAATCAATCTGTCGTGTCCAGGATCAAGAGGTGTATCGTTTACGACCGCCAGAGGCAAAATTTGGTGAGCTTCGTTTCTTCTCAAGATGTGTGAGTAATGGAAGATGATCTTGTGTGACACGGACAGGCTGATCTTAGTCATCAATTTATCAATCATCATCATGTTTATTTTCGTGAGCTCCTCCTGCTTGTTGTTTTTGAATAGAGACATTGTAGTCAATTACTCACAAGAGCAAGAGAAGCAGCCTGTGACTCCGACAAATAAGCTTGATAAAAAGAGAATCGCACAAGTGGTGGAAAACGTATCGAAAGCAATGAAATTTCGTAAAAAGCGTGCCATATCGTATATGATAGGCTACACAAATCTTGTAAGTACCGGCGATTCTGATGCAACAGCTACCGAACATATTTTCACAGGTGCGCCTGAAGGATCTGGTAGTCGTCATAAAGAGGCAAAAGTGGTCGTTAGTGAAGGAAAGGTGTCCGCGCAGGCAATCGCTGACGAAGATACACCAGTCAGTCCTTTGCTGGACCCCATTAATCCATCAACCAGTCAGCCATGACTGCATAAAGCAGTTAAACAGTGCAATTAATTAACACACATGATTATTGTGGTAAGGCTTACTATGTGATTTGGGCCTCGGATGTAGCCTTTTAAAGGGGTCGCAACATATCCTTGAGGCAGTTTAGACCCCTATCAGTGTTCGTTTGTTTGTCTTTATCAAAATAAGACCACTTGTTGCCAGAAGGCGTCGCTTGTAAGTGCTGGATTGACATTTCACGATGCCCTGGACAAATATGCCGATACATATTGGGCCACAAAAAAGATAATCTTCACTTTGAATTTCTTTTTCTTCATCTACGACAAACGAATCATGTGGATGACTTTAATAGATTAAGTTATGTTGTTCCATGCGAGCAATGACGTTTTCGATTAAGTGATTGACAACCCACCCATGAAAACGATGACCAACGCATTGCAAGCAAATAGAACGAGTGTTGTTTGAGTAAAACTACGATATTTGCTGAAGCCGGATAGCTGGTGTTCACAGTCTGCTAACCACTGCTAACTTTGTAGAGTCTTCTTCCGTCTGAGAATCCTGTTAGAAATCCACCACTTGCAGTCTTAGTATTACGAATAAAGGCATATTCTCTAGTTTTTACAGTCCACAAACCTGCAGGCCATGACGGCGACTAATAACACCAATTAACAATTGCAGTATAGACAGCTGCAAAAAGCTCGAAATAAGCACATTGGTTAATGTTATCGATGAAGACGCATTTAGTAAACAAATACCAGGAGCATTAAATTGTGTTTCTGGGTAATCTTAACCGAAACCAAAAAAGGAATTAAGTTGTAAAGTCAACAAATTTGGCGGGAAGTGATCTGCACAATGGCGTCTCAAGGCCTATCTTTATGGCTCACTGGCAAGTCTGAGGCCTTGGACGCTAATGATCCTAGAGTATTTCAAAATCAGGTGGAGGACACAGGAAAGCCTAATTCAAGCGAGTCCCCACTTGAATTACCCATTGATCGAATAGGGGTCAAGGAGACCATCACGCTTATCAGTCCTGAGAAGTGTTTAGTCGTCGAGGAGATTGATAGCGAGGAAGACGATGCAGAGTTTGATGATCGAGCACACTGGACTAGACGAGGATCAAGAAAAAAAGCAAGGGCTATGCGTCGAGCTGCTGGAGCCGAGGAAAAATCTCAGCCGTCCATTGCGCTCTTTTGCGTCAAGAATGCGACTTCTACGAAGGAAGTTTTGGGGGCGGAATTAAAGAAGGCTGCATTAAATGATGTTGTAAAGCCAGCAAAAGTGGTACAGCTTGACAAAACAAACCACACAAAGTGTGAGAAGATGGAGAAGCCGAAAAACGATGGACTCGAGTGGGACTCTGCCGATACGCCCACCAAAAATGGAACTGCTACTTTTATGAGTTCGGGTCGGCCAAAACGTGAATCTGTTCTACGAGCAGAGATTTTGCAGCAGCAGCAAAAGCTTTTGGATGCTGTGGCTGCAAAAAACAATGCTGTGTCTTTTTTAACTCCCCCACCGTCGACAAAAAAATCATCCACACAAAAGGCAACAACTAGTGGACGTAAGAGGAAGCTGGAATTGAATAAAAAGAAAGCGTCTCCGACCTTGAAGAATGGGAGCACGGTGAGCCCACCAAGTACTAGCAACGCGTCGCAATCATTCTTTTTGAGTGAGCTGGAAAAGAAACAGCTTCAGGAAATTGAAACTGTGTCAATTTTTCGTGAACAACTTCGACAGACGCGTGAGAAGGACCTTGCTTTTTTTGCCGGTAAACCAGCGAATCCATTCTTTCAAGCGCGCTCTTGTTGCATACGCAGTGGTGGTGAAGAATCTGATGATGAAAACGTTAGAGATAGTGATGTTAGCAAAATAGTACAGCATATTGGAGCTCGCTGGAGTAAGCCATTACCGTTGTTTCCCGATGTACAACACGTATTATATTCATGCATGGACGAAAAAGACTTAGATACAGCTACTCAAAACTGGATATCATTGATACGGCGCGTGACATCACCAGATAAAAGTTCTAAGACGGTAGTAATCCATCAAGCCAATTCGGGAGTAGACAGTAAGCTGTCAATTGAAAGTATGGCCCATCTCAGAGCTGCCATGAATGGACAAGTCTGTACCGAATCTTCATTTTCCGAACAGTTTTGGTTTAGAGAGTTTTTAAATTCATCTACCTTCCCGGGTGTTGAGATCATCGATATTACCTCTCCATGTTTATCAAATAGTGAAATGGCTGCAACAGAACTGGCAGCAAGAGAGACTCTGCTCGTGGACGAGTTGGTTGAAGCGCATGATATTCAAGAGATTCAAATACGTGAACTTCTGTCAGGTCTAGAGCAAGCAAGGATAAAGCGTACAAGCCGAAAGCAAAATTTGTCGTTAGTAGATCGGTACTTACCAGTGAATGCTAATGGCCTTGTTGGCAATCGTGAGACACTTCACACACTTTCATCGTGGCTAAGCGCGTGGAAAATTGGTGGTGGCGATCGTAAGAGACTTGATTGCTTCGCATCGGAGCTATTTACCTTCGAAGATGGTGATAGCGACAGCGAGGATGAGGTTGGTGATTTGTGCCGTTTATTTATTTTACAAGGCGAGTCAGGATCGGGTAAATCTGCCGCTGTTTACGCATGTGCCGAAGAACTTGGCTATGAGATCATCGAGATCAACGCGGCTCAGAATCGTTCTGGAAAAAATATCGTCGAACTCTGTGGTGAAGCTACACAATCGACTCGCGTGCTGCACATTGGGGGAAAATATGATAAGAGCAAAAAGACGCAAAAGAAGAAACGCAGGATACAATCTGAGGGCCGCAAAAGTTTAGACAAGCCTACAGCTGCATCCTTATCACTGGTGCTTTTTGAGGATGTAGATCTGGTTTTTGATGATGATAAGGGTTTTCTTTGTGCCATATGCTCTATTGCGAAGCACTCGAAGTGTCCGATTGTCGTAACATGTGCGCAATTACCCGATGCATTTCCTACAAAACCTGGACGGCTATGCCGCGAACTCTGCAAACCTACGATGGACGAGTTTTCAATTTGGATGCGTCTTGTGACCTTTATCGAAGGAATGCAAGTGGCACCGTCTTTAATTGACGCTCTCGCCAAGTTTTTTGGGCGAGATGTCCGGCGATCACTGCATTTTCTAGAAGCTAGTCTACCAGTCTCGAATACAAGCTTAAAAACCCATTGGCGATGGCAGCATGTTACTGACGATGAAAGCGATGATGATAAATATTGTCACGTTGTTGTTCCTGCTTGGACTGTCTGGTCCACAGGTGATTTATCTTTTGATGCTCTTACAAGTAACTTGTTGTCGGAGCTTAGTGCAGCTTATGGAAAACCATTAGAGGATAAAGGCTACGAAGAGAGGCGGGCGGACCTTGAAGCAATGTCGGAATTGGCAGAAATAATGGATTCTACTTCCGTTGCGGATACTTGGATGTCGCCCGCTGCAAGTTGGAACAGGGGCGAAATCGAGGTGCGGTGTTTTGTGATCTCACCACCAACACAATTTTATTTTGGATCGTTTCCATGCACAGAAATCATATTTTCAATTTGAACGTGAACGACTTGCGGCCTTAGAGCTACGACGTTTAAGTCTTTACGTGCTAGGAACCTCGGTGAGCACTTTAAGTTCGTCTTTGACACATCGTCAAGAACCTTCAGCGTCAGCGTGTATTCAGCGCACGTTAGACAACACTCTTAAAGCGACACAACGGCACCACCATCAAGCAGCTTTGGCGCAGCTAAAGCCAAAATTCGAATTGCCGCTAGCATTTAAAGGGTAAGTTTCCCTTGAAACGCTGCTATGTGTCGTACTTTGTCGATTAACCACATTGTTTGCTGTAGCTGCGGAAAGTCAGAGCCGCGATTTACACTTGACTATATGCCAATGGTGGGACGTTTACTGTCTAGCACCGGTTTGCAAGAAGGTCGCCGACGAGCATCTCGGCGCAATCACTACTTAAGCGATGTATTGAACGATATGGCTCTTATCGACGAGCTACCGGCGTTTAATACATACTTATTGCTCGACGGAGACAGTTTTGTCGCCGTATCTTCAGCGCACAATCAGCGACAAAAAGAAGTGTAACTTTGTACTCATTGAGCTCTTCCATTTACGCTGTTTCCATAGACCTGCCAGTCATTCTATCTATTCTGCAGTCTTTTTAACTTTGGTCATCACTCGCTTTTTCCTAGCAGCATCCTTAACGTCTATCGTAGACTTGACAATCTGGTTTAAAGTGCTGTGGAAAGCACCATGATTCACAGCTGTCACCTGTAACAAAATCCACTCAATCAATTGATGTGATTTATCAGAAAAAGGTGCCGTACATACCACCGTGCTATATTTTTTCTTATGCTTGTTGTTGCCATATTTACATGCGCGGAACAGCAACACGTTCTCTCCGTCTTCCACCGTAAGCTTAAGTATTTTCTGCTGTGCTTTGTTATTCACCTTAGCCACAGGCACTGGATCAAACACTTCCGTCAAGTTTCACGTCCTAAAACAAAAGCTATCGATGCATTCTCACCACTTTTGCAGGTGATCGTTACCGAGCCCTTAATGGTTTGTGTTTCTGTGTAGAATTCCAACACCTTGGCTAGGAACGTGTCTGTACTCACCAACATTATTCTAATTTGATTATATCGTAAGAGTAGAAAATGATATCGTATTTGAAAAGAAAGGTACGATCTTTCAGACACGCTTGCTACGAGTATTACTTTGGAGAGTCACTTACTAGTTCCCTACTCAACTAACGCAATATCTACCATATCGCCTGGATGAAAACGCACACTTGCAAGCGTCTTGGTGTCGTCAACACATCGGCGACGACTGCTGTTGACGTAGCCGACTTTTCGTACGAGCACTCTAATGCAACGATTGATTAAAGCCAAGCAGCTGACAAGTAAAACAAAAGAATAGACTACCTTCCGTCTTTTGTCTCCGACACGGCACAGATACTCATTCGCATATTTGGCATTCGAGCGTCAGCGTTTGAGTCTTGCACCAGGTCAGCGATCTCCCGCAACGTCGCATCTGGCCTGCTCAGTATCAGCAAAAGCATGTTTTCCGCGTGGTGCGTCCAGATTGAAGGCTTTTAGTAGCTTACCACGTGTAAATGTGCAGCTCGTTGGCGATGGGCTTGTTGTCCAGCTCTTCAAACGCTTCTGCTCTACATTTAACGAACAAGAGCGCATATTATGTCAAGCATAAATTGCGCTCCTACAAACGCAAAAGACTAAAAACTTTGCACCTGTTGTGGGCACCTTTGCTAAAGAAAACTCGAAGTAGAAAAGGACAGTGCTTCTCGCGGTCGATAGCGCGCTCCTCCGGCATTTCAAAGTTGCAAGCCTTTATTAGGAATTGTTTATTTTACTATCAAATATTTAAGGACCAAGGAATTTCTTCATCCAATTAAATTTACTGTTTTCTATGCACAAGGGGTATGTAAATTTAGAGGTGCATATGGTGCATATATATGGTCATAGTCTAAGATACTTCGAAGTAGAACTTTCCTGTTACGAGTTACACGTACCCTGGTAACAAAGGTGTGTGTCACAAACAAGAGGCATGCATGTATTTAGGTTTTACTATATAAATTAGTATATTTAAGAAAATCTAAACTTTTAAAATTAGGATAAAAAAATAAATCAGTTTTATATATCAAACGGAAGAGCTAATTAGCCTG
>NW_020187031.1:857350-857487 GCF_900000015.1 Plasmopara halstedii | reverse complement strand
CAAGATCTAATATATTTATAATGAGAATTAGATTACTATAAAGTTTATTGGTTCGAAATTTCTAAGTTAAGTTTTCTTAATTCATGGATGACGTAGCAAGTAACAATGCTTCAGGCGCTGTAACCGCGGGTCCCTTG
>NW_020187031.1:852338-857074 GCF_900000015.1 Plasmopara halstedii | reverse complement strand
CTAAGTTAAGTTTTCTTAATTCATGGATGACGTAGCAAGTAACAATGCTTCAGGCGCTATAACCGCGGGTTCCTTTACACTCGCGACACTGCAGGAAGCCGCCAAGGCACAAAAAGAATGGGCCAAATATGTTGCTTTTGATGGGGAGGGGCGAATTTTGTTTGGCAACGTGAAACCACTCGATGGCGAGATCACGTAAGTTGCAAGGCTATAAAAACTTCTTACTAGTATCAAGTGACGAGCTTATCATGTTGTTTCTACAGTGGCTTCTTAAAACTCTTCAACAAGCGCGAGGATACGATAGCATCGGGTGTAGTATTGCTAGGCGAGCAGTACGACGTTCATCGGTAGGACTTGGATACTACTTCTACCTCTTTTCAAGCTTATTTAATGCTGTTTAATGAGCTGTAGATTTCATCCTCCGCTTATTTACGGCCGTCGTGGAGATCCATCGCTAGAAGAAGGCGAAGGCATTGCGATATGTAAAATAGTGCAAGGGAATCGCACGCTCTTCTGTCTTATCACTTACGTGTATCCAACGTTGTCAGCGCGTGCAGTACCGCAATTAAAAGAATTTTGCGAAGCTCAGTGTAAGTAGCCTCAATAGTGTAATAAAAAGTGGCGACAGATCTAATAAAATTAATTATGATGCTGGTGTAGTGGCTATGCTTGGGTGAAGAGTGAAGTGCCGACATTAAAATGGGCTACAACTTGCCTGATACCAGTGAAGAATACTTTTACGAGTATTGGGAGAGTGTAAATTTGAGTGATAATAAAGTATGCATGTGATTTTTTTTCAGACTATTGATACTATGCTAGAACAAGTACCGCAGCAGATTGAGCGTTGACTTTGTTTTTTTATCAGTTTATAGGATCCTGATAGGTCTTCGTCCTCCTCAAAAGTCCAGTCATCTTCTCAACACGAAGATCATCTTGGATCTGGTCGATATCGCGCGCGCGATTTTTTGTGGCATGACCACGCTTGTACTGCTTTTTCTTCGCGTGAGCGCGCGCCCTGCCTGCTCCGGGCCTACCAATGCCCATGATCAAATGCTTAAGTTAATTGTTATAGAATAAAAGACCGGGCATCTTTCTGTGACAACGTTCGTAAGCTAGTAGCGCTCTTTATTGCTGGATTCTGCTAAGCGTTGATTAATAAACTTTGAGAGTTAATCACAGTAATCTGACGGATATTACCAACAAAGTAACAAAGTTAAATTAGTAGTTCTAAAATACTACGACCCAGGCCGCTACATGGAGAGCATTAAGACATTTGAGGGTAAGAATGGAGAAAATTTCCTGCTCTGGGTAAGAAAGGTCGAGACGGCTATGGCATCCGCCATGCTCTAGAACGAGCAACAGCGCGTGGCGCTAGCTATCTCCAAGCTCGGGGGTCGACCGACATGCTGCAATTCGGTTGAAGCGTCGTCTTTTCTCCTGGATGGAGCTGAAGCTGCAGCTTTCACGAGTGTTCTCGACACCTGACTAGGCGTATCGCGTGCGATCGCGTTTCCTTGCCCCCGACAGGGCAAGAAGGAATTGGTGAACTTTGTCAGGGAATCGCATACTCTCCTTGCCGGTATGACAGCCGATCCTCTCCCGAGGTGATCACAAGGACCATCTTGATGGAGGGCCTCCGAACTAACGTGGCCAGAATAAAAATCTTCCGTGTGCATCCGTCTTATTTTGAAGAAGCAGTGAATGTGGCATTGAATGTCATATATAATTTTATGCCTGCACTACTTGGTTGGAATGAAGGTGTTAGTAGCTCGTCGAGCGGGCCTGAGCCGATGATATTCAGCCCTGCTGAGAAAGAGGAGACAGGACTCCAAAATGCCGTCAGCAATCGAACATACGACGGTGTTTTGTCTATGGACACACCCTTCACCTACGTACTGGATGCCACTTGCCCAAGGCGCGTCAAGGCTCATTGAACCGTCGTCGCGCTTATCACCAATTCTCTGGTTTGTCGCGGTAAAGCGACCATACCCAGTAGGCGCGAAGTGCCTTACTGGGGAAGAAGTGATCTGTGTTGAGCTTCAAAGAGGTAGATGGCAGCAGGTCCCAGCTCCGAAGAGCTCCGTGCTCGTGAACACGGAACACGTATGCAAGCCGGGCTTGATGGTCGTGAAAGTGGCCGTGAAAGGCTTTGAAGAGCCATGGGAGATCCTTATCGACTTTGAAGCTTTGGGCACTTATGCTCGACATTTACGATGGAAGGAAGGCCACCGTATGCTGAGGCTGTGAAAGCGCAGCTGAGTGACATCGTCAATGTTCGCTTAGCAACGGGGACATGTGTCACGGTGCTGAGGGTCCTGTGGACCTCGGTGTCAAGTTTCTTGACTTTTATAGCGTGAAACGCTGCTTAGTCTTTGACTTGAATTCAAGGCATGACCGAATCGTGGTCGAAACACCATAAGCCATGGATCGATTGGAGGCCGAAGATCTTGGGTGCTACGCGCACGTCTCCTGGCGGAGCTTTGCTGAGTAATGAGAAGGAAGCAGAAACGCTATTGGCGTGGACTCTAGACTGGAAACCTTTAATGTCATGGATATCGGAGTATCCGAGTTGTTGAATACCGAAGGTGTATCAGACATGATGATAATGGTCTCTCTCAGTTTGGCGGACTGCTACTAAAGTTTGTGGCAGGTTTGATGCCTCGTATTCTCACTATCGAAAAGCCTTACATTTTTACATCTCTACAATTTAGCTATTTTCATACCCATCCAACGTCAAATGATTTCAGAAATAAGTCTTCCATATATGAACTCGTACCAATACAAAATGATGAAATTTGATATCATACCAAACCAGTTTTAATGACTGAGATCACCATCATCAT
Organism: Plasmopara halstedii; assembly: GCF_900000015.1. Lineage (NCBI taxonomy): Eukaryota > Oomycota > Peronosporomycetes > Peronosporales > Peronosporaceae > Plasmopara > Plasmopara halstedii. Next base: position 854,231 of record NW_020187031.1, on the reverse strand, counting down.
CTTCTTCAAATTGAATATCTGTATTAATCAATACAAAGTCCAATAGCCAACATGTCGTCCCATTTGTTGCGCTCGTCTTAGTAGCTGAAGTATTAGCCATCACATAGTCGAATGAAACTCGTGACTCGAAAATCCAAGCTCGTTTATTTCTGATTGTAACGGGGTTACACGTACCCTTGTATGAAAGGTTGGATCACACTAGATGGTGTGGCCACACCCTAACTAAGAGTCCGTATGTGGCTGGACTGCCAGTAGTTATGCATTTCAATAATGTTTTACTATTTAAGTAGGAAAATACAGCGGGGCTGCCGTAGCTCGTTGTTTAGAGGATGCTAAGCAAAGGTCACCGACCTTACGCTCTTTACAAGAAGCAGTACGAGTGTAGCGGATCGCAATTTGCTACATCCAAGAGTATATAATACCTTAACAAGGTAAAGACGCTCTTCCGTTCAAAAGTGAGGCTGTATTATTTTTTTTTACTTGCAACAGAGCCGCCGATATCTAAAACCTTAGGCTTTCGTAATTAATATAGTAATACCTAATTAATATAGTAATATACATTACTATTGGTATTCCTGCCATGTGGTAGATTCTTGTTACGGTGTAGCCACGCCACTGTGATTATGCCAACTTATGTAACCCGCACCCATGTACGGTCACACCATCTGGTATGACATGCGTATTCTACAAAAGTACGTTTAATCCCGTGACACTCACCCCCATCAAAATTGTGAAGACCCCCAATTCACATTTAACTGTCGCCTCGTACGACGCTCGCGCGTCTGAGACACAGTTATGTTCTGAAGAAAATCATATTCTCCGCTCAATGAGCACTGTGTCTACGAACGAAAAGCACTCAACTTTGCTGGTTTTGAGGGTGCCCGCGGGCAAAGCCTTAATTCTTCTGCACGAGATGCATCTACGGAAACCGAGCGCCACAAACCGCGCCCGCAGGGGCGACGGGTTTTTTCGTCGAGTATTCGGTGGATGTCGACTACTAGACGAATGCTGCTTTCCCAGCATTGAGGGTGAGGAGCGCCAACGACGCGACGTGAACTCAGCCCAAACCTTGCAAACGCCGTGTCCGTTCCCAGACCTCTCGACTACCGGGGTAATCGGTATTGCTACCAATCGCCACGACAAGGCACAGCAGCACGAGTTGGACATTAAAGGGCGGATCTCATGCAATCGTATCCACGTTCGGTCCTAGACCGTCGTGTAGAGTACGGCTTCTGCTCGATGGATCCCGCTACTGAAGCAAAAGACGCGATCACTCGATCGTTAGGCGTCTACGTAGTCGGACCCCAGGCCGCTACACAAGCTGAGCTTGACCAACGAAAAGAAATCTGGGCTCGCTTCTTGGTACCGCAAATATCCCAATGGATAGGTACCGTGCTCGACTTCGAGCTCAAAGTGGAGGCTCTCCTGTTTTCGCGATGCAGAAACTTCTGCAGATGATAAGGAGCACTCTGAGCGCTGGACGCAGCGGCACCGGAAACTTTCTATATTGTCTACCTTACAGCAAAGCCACAAGGAAGTAGACGTGCGCGTAGAGCGCCATCTTCGATTTGAGTTCGCCAAACTCATGGCGCAACACCGTCTTTCTGCGTAAGTTCGCTCTGCGACACCTGGAGTCATGTATCACGCTCCCACGAGCTCTATAGTCTATGACCACAGCAGCTCAGGATCATAGCTTGATCTCAGCTCATGGCCTTCCGGCTTCCTAGGCTACCGCCGAGAAGCTCGGGGCGCACGGCGACGCGAAATGTCACGATCCTACTGGTCGTTAGCGTTCACGACGTCTGGACAGTCTTGCCGAAACGGCACCTAATCTCCCACGAGTTCTCGAAGATTGGGTTTCCCCATCCCTTCGCAAACTTTTGGCTTAGACCC
>NW_020187031.1:852145-852328 GCF_900000015.1 Plasmopara halstedii | reverse complement strand
AGGGGCGAGATCGGGTGATCGCGTTCGAATCGACTGCTCAAAGCTGCAGAGAAGAACTCCAGTTCATGACAGGGAGCAACTTGCGATGAAGTACGCACTTGTCAAGTTCAGGGTCCACCTGCTCGGCTCTAAGCCGTTTGTGATCTACACAAATCATGCGTCAGTACGCACTGCGACTCAGTC
>NW_020187031.1:844870-852135 GCF_900000015.1 Plasmopara halstedii | reverse complement strand
ACTTTGTGACTACGCCAATATGTGTAATCCACACCTATGTACGGTCGCACCATCTTGTGCGACCCGCCTCACATACGTTTGTGGTGCTTCTGGCCGTGCTACAGCGTTCCTGACTGAAACAGGCGCATCCGTTTGACGCGGCTGCAACAGTTAACGCACTCCTTTTATACAAGGGTACGTGTAAGCCCGTTGGAATAAATGTTACTAGACGCGACATGAGATATTAAAGAGATCGTATCGGAAATCAAGATGAAATTGTTTTGGTTTTGAGAAGACTGTAAGCGAGATCGGCTCTCTGAGACATGTCCAACCATCGATGAAATGTTTTATTAATACTTGGTTGTCGGATTGACGACAATGGCTATCAAGTGCAACGGGCTTGCCGCGCTCCTCGGGCGGAAGATGCTACGACTTTTCAATTCCACGTTAATTAACGTGGGCCCGCCAGCCGCCCCTCAAGTGCTGAACGTAGAGCTTCTTAAGAAGCTTTTGCTATATTTAATAGGGTTATATTTCTATCTGAAGATGATACTTAACTATCAATTTTCAAGGTACAACTAAATTTGTATAAAAGCCATCTCATGAGCAAGCAGCCCAGATGCCAAATATCTCTCCTTTAAAAGGTATCATCGTTTCATCCATACCCAGTGAAAACTTATCATGATACTTCATCATGGTAATTCTGAACTTCACTTTGTGTCCGATGAGCAACACTGTTATTGCGTATAAAAGGCCGTTGTCAGAAAAAAACTGAACAATATAGATAGCATACCTACCCACCAGCTCAAAAAATCATTCGAAATTTAATTGATACTCCTTTCCAGAATAGTGTGCAAACAAACAGTAATATCAAGCGGTGGGGGTACAAAATTAGGTATCACTGTAGGATATGTCGTTCTACAAGTTGGTCCAAGCAAAAAGAACCACGAAAGTTTTGCGTTCAGCGTGCCGCAAACAAATGCAGGTTTGCAAATTATCGAGCTGCGAGAAGCCATAAAGACACAACTTTACGAAATACGGAGATGATTTGCTTCGAAACTATAGTAGGTTGACAGTGAAGATTCAATCAGCAGCTGATGCCACCGACACTTCCAAAGACAGCGCCGCGAATGTCAGACAAATTATTCAATCGTAAGGTATTTCGCGATCAGATATCTTGCCAAATCATTGGCACCACTAAGTAGCAAAGAATAGCAATACACGTAGAGAATTATTGTTATTAAGACACCAACAAGCTGTGTCAGGAACGAACCTTTGCTTGTAGATCAAAGACAAATTGTATGCTGTTTCTCGACATATCAAGTACTCTGAAGGTATCACGCGCTTGTGTTTTTTGCTTTCTTCAAAAAAGCGTAGCACTCGTTCGTACATGGGAATTGCTAAATGAAATAATCCCTAACTCAAGCAACCACAATTGTCATCACATTGATTTGGTACAGTCAGTATAGTATCGCTCATAGGACGTATCGAAGACCTACCAATTGCTGGTGAGCACGACCGATGTTGTATGATGCCTCGATTTGACGAAGCTCTGTAGGGATGTCACTCGGGGCGCTGATGCGTGTTCGCTCGTACTGTTGAAGAAAGGCAAAAGCTTTTGCTACAGTGTGCTGCCGGTCGTTAATGGTTCGCTGCATTGAAGCGGACAGGAACGCCAGGCCAATGCAGAATAGCGTGAGGGAATCATTAGGATGCTTTTGGTGAGCAAGCGTCAGCTCACCCACCGTCAGTGACGCGATGTCCCACGCAGAGGACTGGTGGCCAGCAAGTAAAATGGCGGGATAGCTTTCAGGATCGTCATGCAGCAACTTTGCTAAAAACTTTTGATGCCACGAAAATACACCTGTGATAGCGATCACGCGCGAAAAAAGATTCCAGTAGCCAAGATTTTGAGGATCCTCCATAATATTTAAGCGCGCACACTCGTATGCCATGCGATTTTCCTTAAACTCAAGAGCGATGACGAGAGCTAAGAAGCGCAACTCGAATCGCAACGTAGGTTTAGCAATCTTATCGGATGTGTTAACGTCCGTCAGTAACTCGATTGCGGCCACGTACTTGCCACGCTCAGTAAGTGTCCGGGCCACATCAATTACCAAGTTGTAGTACTGTTCTTCACCGATTGCACGCAAAATTACAATTTGCTGCGCCACACGCATGACAATACCCATGAAGGATTCGCATTGGTTCAAATCTGTGATGTCAACTAAGTACTCTGACTTCAAAACTTGGAAGCCCATAGACTGTGCATCGCTTTCAGTAATGACATCTTGAGGTTCAGCCAGTGGATTCTTTGCGCGACCAGATAATCGAATAGACGTCTGGCTAAGAGAAGTAAGGATAATTGGGATGCCAACTTGACACAGCACTTCGGCCTCACCAGATAACTTTTTCAAGTGGCCATACTCAATTAAAAGCTTTAAGCGTATACCATTATCCATCGCATCAACTGACAAGGACGGGTCATGAGCTATCTCCATCCGAGTTTGTTCCTCTGCATCTTCTTCATCATCTGCCTCCTCTTCGGATTTAGCAGCATCACTATCGTCGCCAATCTTTGCGCCTTTATCGGTTTCGTCATCACGTCTTGAGCCCACATGTTGGCCTTTACTTTTTTGAGAGGTATTGATCCAGTACGGCCGAATAGGCGGACGCATCGTCTCAGGAAGATATTCATTAAGCAAAGCGATACCCTCTAATGGACGATTATTTTTCCGTGTGGCTTGCATAGCCTGCAGCATCAACTCTGGGTCGACACTTAAATCCAGTGAGGAGCTTTGGTAAACCAACACCTTTTTATAATATTCCACAGCGACGTCATAAATTCCCAAGCGGTCGTGGCATGCGGCATACTTACTACAAATCTGCTCAACTGAAAATTCTGGACAGCTTAGTAGCTGCTGTAGAATCGCTGCAGCCTCTCGGTCCTGACCTAGCGCAATGTAAGCATCAGCCACGTCAAGATACAAATCGCCAAAAACTTGCACATCTTGCGCAAATAAATGCGTGAACATGGATTCAGCCGTGGCGAAATCCCGTTCGAACAAGTGACAGATACCGTACTTTACGGCAATATCGAGTGGCAAGCCACCTGGGTCACCTTCCACTTGTTCTGAGTCTGAAGCTGAGGCGTATCGTAAGTGCAGCTGATGAATCACATCAATAGCCTCCCGATATTTTTTCAGCGTGATGTACAAGTCTGCAAGCATATTTACAGCATTTAGCTCGTATTTTGACGCGTGCATATTCTGCGATGAGTCCAATATTGCTGCATTCTCGATACACCTTTTAAGTGCATCTACAGCTTCTTCGTCTTGATCGTTGCAATGATATGCTTCAGCGATTTGGATCCACAAAGACAAATCGTTTGGAATGAGAGCTGTTAGCCTCTTAAACACTTCGGCAGCTCGACGGTTATCACCTTGCTCTCGACTCAACTCGGCATAACTAAATAAAGCTTCTTTGTCTTTCGGGTCTGCACTGCTCGCCTTCTTAAAGCAAAACAACGCCTGATCAAAATTCTGTTCATCTTTTGCAATGCGTCCCACGCGCTTCCAAAGTTCTGCGTCCTGGGGCGTTAACGTGCACGCAATTAAAAAGAATTGAAGGGCTTTGATTCGGTCCTGTCTGTCTTCATAAATCATACCCAGTGTATGGTACGGGTCTGGGATAGTCGGGGCCTTTTTTATAAAGGCCTTGAGTAACGTTATAGCCTCATCATATTGGTGGGATGCGTACAACATGTTAGCTTCACCCAGCACATTCGCGAGCTCTGGCGGCACTTTTGTAGCTGTAACGCTGCGCTTGCCCGTATGTCCGCGCCTTCGACGTCGTCTGCCCACTCCACCTTTACTTCGTCTACGCTTGCGAGATTTCCCCCACAATTGACGCTCAATATCGGAGTCTTCTTCCTCTTCTACCTCGACACCGTAATTGTCCTCCTCACTTGACGGTGGAACATACGCATCGTCACTCTCATCAGGGCCGTCGGATTGCTCATACTCAGCATCGAGCATATCCATCTGAGCGTCGATGCGACCCACTTCGTCCTGCGGTAGATCCTGCGCGGTGCCCATGGCCGCCTCCAGCAGCTCTCGGAAAGACATGAGATCAAAAATGAAACTCGTATTTAGCAACAGAGTCATGCATTTTTTGTACATCAATTGAATTTACAAAATGGAAGAAAGACGACGAATTAGTGTAGCAAATGCTGGCGACGAACTATCGTGGGCGGAGGTTCAAGGAATATGCAGCCAACTGGAAGGAATTCTTCACGACGATGCACTCAAGGACGCAGCACGGTTGCGAGGGCTCGCGCAGAAGCGTAAGGACATCGCTAGCACATTCCAGGAACGCCAAAGCTCGGCGCAACGACAACTTGCGCGTACGTATGAAACACATCAAAATGTACATCACACATTGTTACACGCTTGCTCTACTGCCAGATTTACGCGCGAATTTGAGTGAGTGGAAAGAAAAAGAACAAATGGCCAAGCAGCGCAATGAAGAGCTGTACAAGAAGCTGCGGGAGCTGGATGCCATTAAGCGTGACATGGCCGTGCAGCTGGACCGCTTCCGTCTTAACGAACAATATCCGCTTTCCGTTTTTACATTGCATTTTTGCCTGCTGATTTTTGAAATTTCAAAAGTTGTTTGTAAGCTTTCCTTAACTTTTGCTGCATTGGGGTTTTACGACATCGAAGGAGTCTTTGGACATGTTGTTGGACAAGTACGAAGAGGCAAGACAGGAGTTTATGCAGTATAATACTGAACACCAAAATGACATTCCAGCAGCAAAGTAAGAGGGATCAAAGGTGCTGACACGCACAATCGCTGACTATTAAGCTTTTTACGACAGAAACCAGATGAGTCTCTACGCGTCTATTACGGGCATCCGATGGGACTTTAATGGCTCGCAAAGAATTGTTGGTGGTAAGCAGAGATTTACTACGTGTTATATTTGAGAGAATACAGCAAATTTCGTTACTTATACTTCTGATTTTTAGATATTCACGTACCGGCCAAACTAAAAATTGTTCGGTTTGAGGTTGACCCAGCAATGGACCTTTTCATCGCTGCGAATACATTGTGGGACAAAATTGATGAAGCTTTTGACTATCCTGACAACAATGAACGCGATTAATTGAATTTTTATCGGTCTGTTCTACTATCATCGTCGGACCTCAAATGACAGATTATATCACTAATGTTGTCAAAACGATGCTGTAAATCATGAATCTGTATTGTACACAGTATCAAGCCTCAACCTGTACCGGTCGAATCTCTTACAAGGTTAATATCATAGTGGTCGCTTGCCTTGCATCCGACCTGTCGTTATGCTGAAAAAGAAAAGTTCAGATGTGTTGCCGGCGGGAAGCATATTTGTCTATTTATGGAGGTTTCTACAAGGGTTAGTACCTAAATCCGCCGGACTCGTCGCCTTCACCTCTTTTACTTCGGTTTCTTGTTGTAGGGTAGAAAAAAGAGTAAATCGCTTCTTCTCGTTGTAGCGACCCCTTCTCCGCCTGACCAAACTCTTCTATGACCTTTCCTTGTCGGTCTGTCTGACATTTTCATCGTCATTTCTTTTACTAGCGGCGGAAGCAGTAGTAGTCGCTATTGAGTCGGAAAACATGGTACTCATTCCCACTTAAGAGTAGTCACACGGAAATCAGCAGCATGCAAGGGTGAAATGCAAGCGATGCAACTGTAGTTGGAGCAGTCGGAAGGCTGGGGCAACGTTGCACCTACACGTATGCACCAAGTTATTCTGATTTTGATGATGTAAAATTATCAATGAGATTGGTGAATCAATTCTTGGCTGTTTTGATTTTTGAGAAAGGTGGGTCTCTTGTAAAAAATGCATATAAAGTACCCTGCTATGTGTTTTATTATAAGGTATATTACGGGGTATTATCCTGCTGTGAATCTTACCAAAATTACTGTTTTAGGAGGATCGTATCACTGCCAAATGTATTGAAATCTAACGATCGAGCTTTACTCGACTGGTATTGTCACAATTTAAACAGAAAATGGCAGCGGGGGAGAATTTATGGCAGAAAATTTTGCGCGATTGCTCTGTGCGGTCGAAGCTGCCGGTGGTCAACCTTCTGGTGGTCGGAGACGCAGAAAGTGGAAAATCGGCGCTACTTTCGCGTCTCAATGAGGCTAATCTTCTTTCGTCAGATGCGACCGATGACGCACAAACCGTAGACAAGGTTTTGGCTTTTAAAACGCTCAACGTTCTGGACCCGCGCGCCAAAGACAGTGGCGATGAAACCTCTGGTACGAAGTTGTGACTTCGCTGCTTTTCTATATGCTTGACAACGACTTTTGATAACTTGTGTAGAGGACTTGATAGCGCAAATCAGCTCATGGAGTCTGAATGACTTAAGTCTGAAGGATCTCATCAAAATTGCAGTAAAGCCACAAACGCTGCATACGGTAGGCTCAAAGCTTGATGATAATAGTCTAGGTAAAAAGTGTAAGGTAATGAATATGCTTCTGTTTGATAGACAGTGGTGGTAATTGTGTTGGATTTAACGCGGCCCTGGACGATAAAGAACTCACTGGAGCAGTGGCTCTCGGCGCTGGAGGGACAGTTGCTCGAGCAGATCAATCTGCTTACACCTGAGACCAGAAATGAGCTGTACACGGCTATTAAACAGCACATTTTGACGTATGAAGACCCGGTATGAGACGCAATATTATGCGTGTGATACAAATCTAATGTCGCAGTATTGCTTGCAGAGTGTCGATCACTCGGTGCCAACGCCAATGGACGTGTCCACGAGTGACTTTGTAAGTTATTATTTGTATGGTGTTTTATACGTCTTTCATATATCTAACTTTAGTATCTAGATGGAAGAAGGAGTGCTGTCAAAAAATTTAGGAGTGCCTCTTGTGTTTGTTGTAGCCAAGGCGGACGTAAGGGTATACTGCTGATCATGATCATAAAATTTTGTCATCTGACATTTGTTTTGCCAATATTCTAGTTGCGTCCGGATATCTCGGTAAAGGTGGACTATATTGAGTACACTCTACGTCACTTTGCAATCCGGTGTAAGACTGATAGCAGTATCAAGTTAAAATGAGCATTATACTTGACTAACACTGTGTTTGCTAGATGGTGCTTCATTGATATTTACATCGGCAAAGACGGGGTCGAATGTGGATACACTTCGCAAATATGTTCTACACCGCGCTTTTCCATCTCAATTTAAGCTTACAGAGTCGCCGCACTTAGTAGATCACAATTGTATATT
>NW_020187031.1:843546-844860 GCF_900000015.1 Plasmopara halstedii | reverse complement strand
ACCACTTTCGAAATGTGGCAGCATCAACACTCCACCCTTTCTTGCGAAAGTGAGGCGCTGCGCGACTCGGCACGCCACCACCTTGCTCGCCGATACACTTGATCGCCTCCTGCTTCTTTCCGAGCTCATTTGCTTGACGCATGGTTGAATTCAAAATAACGGCCCAATGCTAAGGTGTTTACAGCGGCCTTTTATTTGAAGAGGTCTTTTAATCGAAGCATTCTTTTACATTGTCGAAAATTCGATGGGGGCTTGTAATAGTAGAAGGTCTTCTATTCGTAAAAACCCGTTATTAGGTTATCTAAGTAAATAGTAAACCCTAATTAATATGCATAACTACTGTTCTTGTTACGGTGTAGCCACACCATTGTGTGATTACACCGTCTTGTGTAAATCCCACGTTTGTACAGTCACACCAGATTGTGTGGCCCACACTTTCGTACTAGGGTACGTGTATCCCCGTTACACTTTTAGAGTCAACGTCGGCGAAGGAGAACTTTTAATGCAGACGAGCTAAATGACGCCCATTTTAAGATGAGGCCTATACGTATACGCACCGCCAACGATCGATCGTCCATCGAACGCGCGGTAACAAGCAATTTGGCGTCTTCTACTGCTTAAGATAGCAAGCCCTCGCTTTGAATTCAGAAAACTTTTCCAAATCTAATATTTTATTGGGAGCTATAATCTGGATAATAAAAACGAAGGTTGCAAACAGTTGTGCCCTCCCTCTTAATGAATTTGCTCTCGATTAAATAAATATAGTAACGGAGTAATTTACTTTAATATAGATATTTCGACATCCTACCGGTTTCACACAAGTATAACCATATCAAAGAAGAGAAGGCATGCGCAACTCCGAATGCGTCGTTGTGGCTTTCGGATGCAATGATGACGGTCAATTAGGAACTGGGGCAAAAAATCGGCCAACCCTGGCCATCGATGGCGTGTCGGCTTCAAACTTTCCTCAAAATGTTGAAGGTCTACCGGACGCGGAGATCCTGGCTGTCTCGTGTGGTTCTCGCCATACGATGGCTCTCGCAGCTAGCGGTTCTGTATACTCTTGGGGCTGGGGATCGGTACGTTTGTGTTTTCATCTAATTATCGCTCAAATACTTAATTTCATTAACATTAGATGGGACAACTAGGTCATGGAGACCTCAAAAGCGTCAATATTCCTCAAAAGATTGCTTTTTTTGAGCAAAAGGGACTTAAAGTGAATTACATCTCTTGTGGGGGTTGTCACTCTGCTGCTGTTACAAATGACGGAACGCTCTTCATGTGGGGCGAGTCGCACTGGGGTCAGCTCGGTTT
>NW_020187031.1:833773-843052 GCF_900000015.1 Plasmopara halstedii | reverse complement strand
GCCATTCGTGATCTACATAGGTCATGCGTCACTACGCACTGCGACTCAGTTGCCTCACCTCTCGCAGAGGACGGCCAAACGGCTCTCCTTCTTCACAAAATATAATTTTGAGATAAAGTATAGGCCAAGAAAGCAGAATGCTCTGGCTGATGCGTTGTCACGCAGACCGGAGTATGGGCCTGCTGATATCACGACGGCGACGTCGTCAGTGACGAATTTGACCCGCGCCGCATACGCGGGTGATGGTATGTGTGTAGCACTGCTACAGGCTTTCGGGGACAAGGAGTTTGGAACCTTGGACAAGAAGTTGTCGGCGCGATTGTGCGCACAGTTACACCGATATTTGTTGGGTAATGAATGTTGTTTTATAGCACCGATTCGACGATTACGCAACGAATCGTGGTTCCTCAAGATTTAGATTTGAAATACCGTATCCTCTATGAGGCCCATGACATTCCACTCAGTAATCAGCTCGGTTGTGGGAAGACGTTTAGCTCTGTAAGTTGCTACTACTGATGGTCCAAGCTGTACAAATGGACGAGCACATATGTGTGCACGTGTGAGACGTGTCAGAGAAAGAAAGCCTTTCCGAATGCGGCGGCACCGCAGGCCAGTTTACCGATACCCTCCGGGTGTTAGCACATGAGTATGGACTTTGTATTGGCCTGCCGAAGGACTCGGCGGGCAACACGACCGTGATGGTCTTTGTGGGCCGTTTGAGCAAGATGGCTTCTCGTGCGGCAGTGCCGGACAATATCGACGGCGTGGATACAGCGACGCTGTCTGACGATCATGTCTATCGTTAGGATGGAGAGGCCCGCGCTTTACTGTGAACTTTTGGTCTACAATGTTCATGGTGCTGGGCACCAAGTTAACTACGTCAACAGTGAATTATCCGCAGACCGGTGTCCCCTTGTTGTTCGTGAAAGAGGCGATGACTTCCTGTCTACCAGACTGAGTATCCTACGACACGATCGCGATGCGATGACTGAAAGCCAGGCATACAGAATGAGAATGCAAAGGGAAGAAGCAGAAGAAATGTGAAAAACAGTTGGATTCCTGGGCTTAACAAAAGCTAATAACCTTCCTACTCATGTAGTTTCTGCTGTCTTTAAGACAAAGCTCCGTCCACGGTTTATTGGATTTCTAAGGTCGTGACCAAGCGAAGCCTTGCGTATACGGTGAACCTTCCGAGAAGGATGCGCATCCATCCGGTGTTTTATGTGGGCTTTCTTAAGCCGTACCGGGATCCGTCACAAGTGAACGAGGACAAATTGGCGCCGGGGGTGGCGCCCAAAGGTGCTCGGCCACCCAGAAGCTGACCCAGCAACTGGTTTTGAGCACGGAGTGCAACGATTTCCGTTTCCAGCGGCGCAAGGCACTCCACCGCCGTTCCAAGTGACGTATTTATCTGCTTGACGGCTAGGAGCCGCTCCGATAAAGCGCGATAATCCTCAGCAAGAAACCGTCGGTGCGCAAAGTGCTCCAGGATCTCAAGGTCTTCCGCACAGCGGTAGGTGACCTCGGAAAAATGCTCGTCGGAATGCCGATGACGACGGACGTTGTCCTCCAAAGCTCGAAGAGAGCGCAAGTCACCGTACGGCGATCGGCTAAGACGTCATCGTCCGCCATTGTCTCTTATCGACGAGAATGGTGGAGTCCACTATCACGTCGAACGCCTTGTGGGTCGACGTCGTCAACAGGGTCGAGCCCAATATCTTGTGAAGTGGCGAGGATACCCTGTAATTCGTGGGAGTTTGAGGTGCCACTTCAGCAAGCGTGGACGCTTATGATCAGAAGGATCATGACGTTATGCGTCGTCGTGTGCTTCGCGCTTCTCGCCAGTAGCCTGGGAACCCAGAGGGTCATGAGCTGGTCTCAAGCTATGGTCCTTAGCCGATATGGTCGTAACCTCACCAGTGTGAGAAACCACAGAGCTCGCGGGAGTGTGATGGTTGATTTCATGTGTCGCAGGGCAACAATACGCAGAAAGACAGCGTTGCGCCTTAAGTTTGGCAAACTCAAATCAAAGATGGCACTCAGCGCGCACGTCCACTTCCTTGTGGATTCGCTGTAAGGTAGACAGCGAGGGAAATTTCCGGTGCCGCTGCACCCATCGCTCAAAGAGCTTCTCATCATCTGCAGCGGTTTCACATCGGGCAAGAACAAAAGGAATAGTCCGCATCACGGGTACAGGAGCGCGTCTTCTTTGAGCTCGAAGTCGAGCGCGGTACCTATCCATTGAATTTTTTGAGGTATCAAGAAGCGAGCACAAAGGGCTTTCCGCTGGTCAAGCTCAGCTTCTGTAGTGGCCGAGGACCTGACTACGTAGATGCCTAACGATCGAGTGATCGCGTCTTTTGCTTCAGTAGCGGGATCCGCCGAGCGGAAGCCGTACTCCACACGAGGGTCTGGGACCAAACTTGGATACGAGCGCAATTAAACCGCCTTGTGAGCAGCCTCCAATCGCTGCTCCTGTGCCTTGTCGAGACGATTGGTAACAAATTCACTTCCTCCGGAAGTCGAGAGGTCGGGAAATGGACGCAGTGTCAGTAAGGTGCGAGCTAGGCTCACGTCGCGCCGTTGGCGCACCTAGTCCTACTCGATTTCCCATGATGGGAAATGTGTATCCGACTCGTACACGACTTCTCCAACTCATCGACAAGAAAACTCGTCGCCCGGGGCGGGCGCGGTGTGTGGCTCTCGGTTGCCGAGGGCTTGGTATGTACTTCCCGTGAGCCGCGGACGTACTGTCCGGAGATGCCCCCGTGCAAAAGTAGAAGAAGGGCTTTGCCCGCGGGCGTTCTAAGAAACATCTAGGCTGGGTGGTTTCGTGTCATAGACACAGGGCCCAATGAACGGGGAATTTTTAAGGATGTCGTGAAGGACGTAACGGTGTCTCAAACGCGCGAGCCTCGTATGAGGAGACAGCAAAATGTGCATTGTGGATATTCAGAATTTCGGTAGGGGAGAGTGTGCACGTGCTCTTGTATGAAAGGGCGGGTCACACAAGATGGTGTGACCGTACATAGGTCGCGAATTACACAAGTTGGTGTCATCACACAGTGGTGTGGATACATCGTAACAAGAAGTTACTACGTAGCAGGATTGCATATTAATTTGGTTTTACTATATAAATTAGATATACAATTTAATTAAGAAAACCCACGGTTGTAGATATTGGCGGCTTTGCTGCACCTACGACCATTAAATACGGTTTCATTTTTGAACAGAAGAGCTTCTTTGCTTTAATTTAGGTTTTGAATACTCTTAGAGGTAGCCGCTACACTCAAACTGGTTCTTGTAAAGCGAACGTAAGGTCGGTGGCCTTGGCTTAGCTTCCTCTAAGCAAAGAGCTACGGCAGCCCCGCTGCACCTGCCCCGACTGGTTGCTTTCCGTTTTGTGGTCCGTGGGAGCGTTTAAACTGACGACCTATATATCGTCCGCGGTTATCTGAGCGATCACCTTGTGTCTGTTGCTGACTCGCTGACGACACTATGCATTTACGGGCGATATGACCCGGCTTCCCACAACGAAAACACTTTTCATCGTTGCGAGGACACTCATTTTCGTGAAAATGTACGATAAGTCCATTGGCTCTTGACCATCACATGAACCGGTCTACTGGCACGCTTGCCTTGGAACGAAGCCATTGAAGTTGGATTGCTTGATGCTGAACACTTCTTGCATCGCACGGTTGACGGTATTGTCCACCGTCTTGATAACTACGGAACGATTAATTTTGAGTTGTATTATCATCCAAGCCTGCCATGAGCGTTACAACTTTCGTTGAAACGTCTATTGGCTCGTCGATACCAAGTAGCGAGCACGCTGTGTATACGTGTGTAGGTCGTAACGACCTTGACGACGCTTCAAGAACCCGGCACTCACTCTGTAATATTTCAAACCCTTTCGTTACCTCGCCTTTGAAGTGTCCGAAGCTGAAAGCAGTCTTGGTTGGCTAAACGCTTTCCATACGCCCAACTCTTCGCACGACCCGCAAGGTTGGACACCGCGAACGATACTTGCTGCAAGGGGGTCTCGCTGTTGTCGTGCAATGATTGCTGCACCCTACTCTACAAACCGTAAGAAGGCTTGTTCTCTTTACCATGGTTCAAAGCCACGTTCAGTTTCGAAGGCATCCTTATGTACGGAGAAAAAAAGGTTGCGACCTCCCTCCGAGATTCCATAATCTCATGACGCGTGAAACTGACGGCTGCGTTGTTCTGGTCATCCGGAGAAAACGACTGCAGTAAAATGATTACTGCAGCTTCTCCGATGACTTCTCGCATCCGCTAAAGTTTCATCGGCTCATGTGAAGACTAAGAAGAAAAATCTTAGTCGTCAACACCTCAGATTGCGGTACTGATGAACCTAGTGGTACCCAGACTCCTTCCATGTCTCTCGGGCAAGGACAAGAGGATGGCTTGGACTGAAATGCGTGACGTGCCCAACAGCCGCGTCGTCAAACCAAAATCGAGCGTCGTTGAAAAGACCGCTCGAAGTGCTACCAGCTGTTACGGCGCTGTTCACAAACAGCACCTATAACATAACACAAACACGCTTGTACGACGAGGAAGCGATTCCCGACGTGGAGGGTCCGACTTGGAGAGAAGAAGAACTACTTAACACCTTAATGGTGAATCAACAATGAATTACTATTCCTAGCAACATGCAAAATACCCAAAGGACTCCTAGAGGTTTTACTGATAAAACCTTGGGTGTAATTTAAAAATCAAGGTGTAAATCCCAGATTCAACGGATACAAGGTCTTGGTGTACGGAGCTTGAACTTTGAGAACTTGAACTTCAAATTTCGTAGAAAGTATTCAGTAGAAGTAACTGGCTTATGCCACCCACTGTCAAAGGCAGAGACACGTCGGTCTCGTTACCAGTACAGATCTCAAGTAGGAACCAGCATTCTGTATCACACAGAATGTTTGTGACTTCAAAAATTACGCACGCATTTGGTGTAACACCATACTGTGATCTTCTTTTTTTTCAATTCCCACAACGCATACAGATGGTACCTAATGAAATGGCTAAGCGTAGCCCATTACACTACTGTGCAGTTGAGAAGAGAACTCCTAACGCAATGGGCGGTCGCATAGCTCCCACTGAGAATGCGCTGTCACAAAATGAGACTGTTTATTTGTGGCGGTGAAGGAAGCTGTAAAGAGAATGAACGCCATTATAGTGCACGTAATCATAACGCAAAATCTATGCCATTATTAGTACATTGGACCATCTATATCATTTTTTATCATGGATAGTTTTAGAGTTGAATAGTAATGTCATTTCTTGATAGCTTTCCCTTTCTGTAGTAATATAAGAAGCTTTTTAGTAGGGGCGACAACCGGATTTTAACATAAGGCCACATCGCATTTTACTGTCAGAATAAATCAATGTAAATTATAAGGAAAGGCGATATTTTACACAATACATCAGCTGCTTGGTCAATCACTCCCTTAACATCGCAGGTCGGCATTGGCTTACGAAGAAGTGATCAAAACATGATTAATGTCGTTGATCATCTTCTCACTTGCTGACTCCCTCATCCGGTGGAGCTAATTCCTTATACAACATATAAATGGACGAGTCTACTCGATTGCTAGCCCACTGACGAGTTCCTTAATGGAATCATTGAAACCAATGTATTCGCTGTAAATGCGCTTGGAGACCGTAAATGAATCACCGACTGTCACAGTTGGATACAGTTCATGGCTGATCTGCCATCTGAGCTCAAACTGAATGCGCTTCTGTTTAAGTATTTTTTCATCCATCGCTCTATTATCAGTGTAAGCGCTGCAGACCTCAGACAGCCACATCGTCCAACGAGGGATGTAGTAACCGCTTACAAGACCCGCCCACTCCTTTCCAGCATAGTCATGAATTGCCTCATTGTTGTTGTCTCCCCATCGCGTCACTTGATTACGAGCTTCGTATTCGTAGTACTCACGCAATTTTGTTCTAGTAAGTTTATCGTCACCAGAGCTCAGGTCATCAGCAAGAGACAACGCGTCTCCAATCCATCTACCAAGCAAAAAGTCTTCATTCGTAGCCAGAACTTCCTCCAAATGCTCCATAGTTATAAGCATGCGGTCTGCTAAATCACATACTTCCTTTGACGACACCGTTTTAGCAACGTAGATGTTCTTCAGATACGTGTACTGTGCAAGCAACTTGTTGCTTAAAAACTGCTTTGTGACATCGACTAGGTCATGTCTGTAAGTGTCTATATCGTGAAGTTCATCTCCAGCAAGCAAAAGCTCGTTCCAGGCTAAAGCGACATCATTCGGATCATACTTGATAAGCGTTGGCTGAAATCGATCGTATAAGAGCCTCCAATGAGGAATTAAGCACACCAAGCTCTTCGTTACGCCGCCATAGGCACGTGTGCGGTTGTATACTGATCGTAAAAGATAATTCCAGGCATGCTTTATGTGCTCATTGTCTGTGTGATAACGTTGTGTTGCATACTCTGAAACCCACACCTTTACATCCAGAGGAGTATCTACCCACGCCATTTGCAGTGTGAGGTCATACACTACATAATTTTGAAATATGCCTTCCATGGTCAACCCCACTCCAACCATTGTACCATTTCCCGCCTGGTTTGCCAGTACGGGCGCAGTCGTCAGAGTTGCTAAGTCCCCCCGCATTCCAGTATTTCCGCCAAAGTTATGAAGCACACAGTAAATCCAGCTTTTGCCAAAATAGTTGTCCATTGAGTTCCATAAAGGCACGGATTCGCTGTAAAAATCAAGAACGATCAATTTGTCCGTTGGAACACCATCAAGATATGCTTTGACGCGTGGTTTTGTCCAGTAAATTGGGTCGTCTACAAATGGCCAGCCTTGCATCAGCCATACAGCATGAGGATCTGCAGCTATCATGCCGTCAATCACAGCTTGCGAAGCCTTTTCAAGCTCACTAAAATCCGTGAACTCTGGCGACATTTCCATGTATGTATCGCATTGATATAAAGAAGAGGTGTAATTGTATAGAGCACGTTGCTCATTTATAAAGACTTTACCAATTTCGCGATATAAAGGATCTGTTGGCTCGATCATGTAAACACAGCAATGTTCCTCTGAAAAGTTTCCCCAGTTTGGCGACTGAGTGTAGTTTGCATTTGGTAATCGAAGCTTCAATTCTTCGGGAACATGCCCCGCAAATGCTGGAAGAGCTGGGATCATGCCAAACTCACGCATACGCTGCAGAATACGCAGCTGTAGCTTGTGTTGGTTGTCAATGAATGCTTGAGGCAATGGTCCTTTTCCCCAGCTCCCACGCAAGTTTCCCATGCGTCCCCAGGACAAAAAGGCTGAGCCAGCAAAAAATTTGCCTAATCCTTCATAACTTACATTGTAGTACTTGTGAAAAGTATTTTGCCACACTTTCTCCTGTCCGGTAAATGCCAGGGGCATGTTTATACCTGAAATAAAGTGTTTGAAAGTTTAGTAAACTGTATGAATATGAATTGGTACACACGCACCGTTGAGCGCCATCCAGTCAATGTGTTGCTCCCACTGTGGCCATCTCCATGCCCAGAGGGAATAGCTGCCGGTATCCACGTTCTGGTAGTAAGAAAATTTAGACCTACGTTTGTGACGCACGCGTTCCGTGACTCTTGGTAATTCGTCTGGAAGCTGAAATTTGTGATTGTCCCAATCGGTCTTTGTATGTAATACAGACTTGAAGTACCATTGGAGGCCATAAGCCATGGCGGTCGCCGAATTTGCAGCAATTTCAAGCTTGTTACCGTCACTTCCGAGCTCGAAGACATCGAGGTCATCTGGTTCAGACGGCAGTACATGAAGTGAAATCTACAGCACAAATAGCAGAAACACTTATAGGTTCATAAGGCGAAAAAAAGTTGATTGAACAAAAGACCTCAAACATACCTGATCATTGTATCTGCCACCCAGACGTCGGTGGATTAGCGCGCGAGTGGCAGCCACAGGATCATGCGGCTCCGCATTTCTTTTTAATCCAGCAACGAATGCCATCACCGCATTAGAGCTCAGTAGACACAAGGCGCATAAGGTCAAGGCCAGAAGAGAGGGCACATTATTCTCCGGCAAACAAATCATGGCCTTTTAAGATCTTTGCAAATGAGATCTTTTCCGATGAAAGTTTTATAAAATAAAGTAATTTGGATCTCGATTTCAGTAAGGAAAACAGGACACAAATTAGTACTGCTCCAATTATTCCAAAAATTTAACTCACTTCAAGTGTGGCGGGTAAGGTCTGAAAATTTGTTGATTGTATTAAAAAGCTGCACAAGATTCATATTGTACTTTTGTATACTTGTAAAACCACATTGGTACCGAAGTATCCTTATCGTTAGATTTGCTGCGACCCGTAATAAAGGGTTCCGCGGCACTAGAACATTTATTGTGGGATTTGATAAAGAGAACATATTCATTATTGGTCTAAATATGATTATCTTAGAATACATCTCAAAACAGCAGATGTACTCAAAGACTTAGTGATGTCAGTAGATCTCGATTCCCCTCCTTACGAACCAATTTATCTGAGCTAAAGCACTCTCGTTACGAAATGCACAGCAAACCTGTTGCATATATACCGAAGGCTGGCTCATTGTGGCAATATATACGCAGCGGGGCTGCCGTAGCGTTGCGCTTAGAGGAAGCGCAATTAAGGTCACCAACCTTTCGTTTTATACTTAGAACAAGTACAAGTTAGCCGATCAGAATCCGCTTACTCCAAGAGTAATGATTGCCTTAACCCAAGGCTAATTACTCTTCCGTTTAAAATTCAAAACTGATTTTTATTTATTTTTATCTGCGGCAAAGCCGCCTGATTTTAAATGTACAGATTTTCCTAAATATATAGGAAAATCCAAATACATGCATAACTACTGGCTACCTAGCCACATACCGTATTCTTGTTTGGGTGCAGTCACACCATGCCTATCTCGTGTGGCACACATTCCTGTTACCAGGGTACGTGTAACCCCGTTACACTCTTCCCCATTAAGATTGAGTACATTTACAGTTCCGATCGATTATTGCTTCAACAAGGCTCACGTGTCCGCTTGACACTGCAACTTGGTTCGTTGGAATAAAACGACTTCCGTGCTCAATAAGCCCTGTGTCAACGACACTGAAGTCACCAAGTCGCACTGGTTCTGACAGCGAACACAGGCAGAGCCCACCTTCGTCACCCGCACGCGGTGCAATGTCGGACAATGCTTCCGCGGCACCGGGGGATGTACATCCTAGGCACGATGAGCACGATCGTCGCGCTTTA
>NW_020187031.1:833672-833763 GCF_900000015.1 Plasmopara halstedii | reverse complement strand
TGATCTGCACCACCTGACGAAGTTGAAGCAGTGCCACCACCAGGCATACCGCCAGGCACTGCAGATGAGTATACCTTTTGTAAAATTGGGT
>NW_020187031.1:826110-826218 GCF_900000015.1 Plasmopara halstedii | reverse complement strand
CGGGGCGCTACATCCCGCCGCTGGAAGCCGTGTTTCACGAGTCCATCCTGTGCACTGGACAGGTCGGCGGTAAATCATGCTCAGCGCCTGAATCCGGAGATGGCGGCG
>NW_020187031.1:826001-826100 GCF_900000015.1 Plasmopara halstedii | reverse complement strand
ATGGATAAAGAAGGATGCTGTGGGTACTTGGAGTGGTTACGATCTTGCTATCCCGAGGGAGAGTTAGGGTTAATTTGGGATGCCGCCACGAGCCATTTT
>NW_020187031.1:825227-825352 GCF_900000015.1 Plasmopara halstedii | reverse complement strand
TTTTGCAATATTTGGCTAAGCACGAGGAAAACGGAGTGTACAAGTCACTGTTAGAAAGTCAGAAACGTGTGGACCTTGAATAACAAGGTTGCTATTGACCAGCCTTAATCTCCACTCGGTGTTGT
>NW_020187031.1:804919-825217 GCF_900000015.1 Plasmopara halstedii | reverse complement strand
CTGAAAAGTACGAAGCTGCGCACGAGTCTCTGCCGGCTGAATGCCCCATTTTTGAGAAATTTGCTAACGAAAGTATCGTACGAGTAAGCTGTGGTGGGACTCACACGGCAGCATTGAGTAATCAAGGGCGCGTCTTTATCTGGGGCCGAGGCGATAGCGGACAGCTGGGTATTGGTTCTGCGTGGTTTAAAGATAGAGAGAACGAAAGTCTTTTGCGAACTAGTCGTCCGCACCTGGTCGATGGATTTGACGGTCAAAAGGTTGTCCAGGTTGCTTGTGGTGCATTCCACACGGCTGCTGTAACCGAGCAGGGCCATCTCTACATCTGGGGAAAAGAGGACTACGGTATGCTCGGTATTGGCCAGTCTTCCGACCAGCATACCCCAAAGCGCATCGAATTTTTTGACGATATTCGTGTCAGGTATGCTGCTTCCCAAATCTGTTACCAGTTATAATTTACCAACAATTGTCTTTTCATCGCATGTATAAGTAGGAACGTTTCTTGCGGTGGCTGGCACACTGTGGTGGTTGCCGAGTCGGGAGATTGCTATGCGTTCGGGCGGGGTGAGTATGGCCGATTGGGTCTTGGTGATACAAAAAGTCGTACGCGACCGCATTTGGTATGGACAAGGTCTCGCTGTTTCAGGCCAACTTCTTTGCTTATCTCCTTGATTGACAGGTAAAAGCTTTAAAGGGTAAATCTGTGGTTCACGCTGCATGTGGTGGTTCTCATACTCTTTTTGTCACCAACGACGGAACTGCCTTCGTTGCTGGACGATCCGAGTGCGTACTAGTTCACGTTCATCATTGATCGGAGGAATATCACTCACCGTGTGAATGTCTATTCTGCAGCCACGGAAGATTAGGCTTGGTGGACATGAAGTCATTGGCAATACCTACACGTCTGGATCTCGGTCCGATTACCATTCTTCAAGTATCTGCAGGAGGTGCGCATTCGGCGGTATTAATGCATCGCTCCTGCCTCACTGTTTCGTCAATAGCGTCGCCTGCCTTAAATAGAGTAATCGACAAACAAAACATGGATTGACTGTCAAAATTATTCCAATTAATTGTAATAATTTCGACTGAAAGTACCCATATTATTGAATTTCAAGTCTAAATGTGTTATCAAAGCTAAATTTTCTCAACGGAGTACATTATTCAGTGGTCCTCGATGCATTCTATCGACCCTGACCCTCAATGCAGCGCCGAGCACAGCTCTGAAAAGTCTACCGAATTTCAAGTGCACAAGAATGAAAAGATGAGCAGCGTTCTGGGAAGTAACAGCGGCCAAATGACGATTCAGAGCGACAATGAAGTCGAGATTAATGATCACGATGTTAATAAAATATTGACAGAGCTGTTTGCTGAGGTAGAAAGCAAGAAAAAGCTGCTGGATAGTGAGGAAGAGACGTTTCATCGGGAACAAGATCGTTTAAACAGTTTACAACACGAGCACGCAGAGCTATTATGCATATTGAAGCGATCCCAACGGCGAAGAAAAGAGCGGTTTCGAGTTCAAAGCATGCTACGAAGGCCTGAAGAGGAAGCCAAAAACCGTAAATATGAAAGTGATACTGCAAGTAACGGCGGTAGTGACAATGGCTGCAAAGATCACCATCGTCATAGCAATTGCGACCGCCATCATAATTTTTATAATGGCATTAAGAAGGATCGAAAGCGCTTGCGGAGATTTCAGAATGACGTCTCCTTGCGGTTTCGACTTTTGCGGTCTGAGTGCCAACGCTCCGAATTGCAAGTGGAGAAGCTGATGGCTGATCTGCGACGTGAATATGCCGACTCATGTCTGTTCGGCACCCCATTAAAGTTTTAGGAAACCTGCAGCGGCAACTTATAACCTGACAATTATTTTATCTTTATTTTACGACTCGTCATTTCAAAGAATCTACAGATTAAATGTTCTACATGACACTAGATTATTTTTATCGATTTCAAGGAAAATAAGTCATTTTAAGCTTAGAATTACCGTTACACATAAGCTTAATCTGAGACAAAAAAAGCAAGTCTTCTGGTGATCCTCCTGTCTCTGAGAGTAGCTCTAGCGTTCAGCGATAGCATGAGTACACTGGCTACACAGCTCGCCGCACCTGGGTGACTTAAAGGACTTGACGTGCGATGGACTCCGTTGCAAAGCTCAATCAGAGATAAATAATCAATCACAATTTGAGCGTATTAGTAGTATTTGATAACATATGACTGCAATAAATTTTGTTGCTTGCACCTGTCACATACATACCTCCTCCACAGCCTTCGGGTTACAACAGTACACATAAAATTGATGAATTAAACTATACACACATGGAACATTGGAGGTTCTTTCTTTGCAAAAATTATTTTAGGTACAACGCCTGTTTACGGGATGCAGTATTCAAAAGATTAGATAGTATGACCATTTTTAATACCGTATCGGTAAAGGAGGGTTGCCACGCCCTAGCCACTAAAGATTCATTTGAAGATGCTACTCATAACAACATGCTGTACTTGTTTTCTATCGAATCTAGATTCAAAAAAAGAAAACTATATGACTTCTGTATGCCCAACAAGAGAAACCCGCTTTTACCTTGCATCTCATTTCCAATTCTAGATTCTGAAGCAAACAACACTTAGCTGCAATGAAAGTGCAAGACTTACTTTCCGAGGATACAGCCCCACTGTCACCCACAACATCGACCACCAGCTGCAGCAGTGCTAGTTCCACTCCTGTAAAGCGTGGTTGGGTTGCTCCATTTCTGCTGCATCTTCACCAGATGCTGCGGCACGAAGACTCCAGAGTCATTCGTTGGGCGGAGGATGGTATGGCATTTCAGATCCTGGATAAGCATGTTATGACCACCCAAATCCTGCCCAAGTATTTCAAGAACAAGAATTTTGCGAGTTTTCAGCGCCAACTTAACTATTTTGGCTTTCGGAAATGGAGCAAGGCACGTGCACTCTTCCCTACTTATGGCCGAGAGCACTTTACGCGCGACAATTTTAGCGAAATGTCGTTAGTAAGACGCCAGTGCAAGAAGTCACGTAAACGCAAATATGATGAGAAGCTACCACCAGCAAAACGCACGGCCGTTCTTTTATCCAGTTGTGGCATCGAGAGGTGTACGCGCATCCTTCCCCGGCCTGATGCAGCCGTCGGGAATTTTGTCATGCCCCCCATCCCTCAATCGCACAAGGCTCAACTCGTCACGCCGCCAGTGCACCCAGCACCAAACTTCAGCCTCCCAAGATTGTCTTTAGCTCTTCCAATGAATACCGACAACAAGTTGCCGTCGATACGTGAGCTCTCTCAATCCGGCGCCTTGCCACACATGGTGATAGGGCCACTTCGACCTCGCTTGATCGTCTAGGTCTTTAATAAGTGTCAACATAAGTTATGAATCTATCTTTTCGCACTTAAATAAACAATCCATTGCGCCGTTCCTTGTAACCTGACTATACTCGATATTATATAGAAATATTATGCATCACAAAATAGAATAAAAGTCGAGATCTTCTGATTATTATGGCAGAGATTCTAAAAGAACGAGCCCAGCGAAGAAAAACTGACCAAATATTACGTCGTAGTGATACAGCAGGCGCGGTGAAATAAGACTGCAATGGTCTCAAAGTAGACACGAATGTTGGCATAAAAGATGTGCAATACTTGTACGTGCAGTCAACTCACGGATGGACGCTTACAGGTTGATTGCCGCCACTGCAGACCACCACGCATTTACCATCTCGGCTGGAGCATATTGAAAAGTTTCTTTTAAGCGTAGTCACTGTTTAATATTGACATGAATATGCTACGCAACCATGCGATCATACGAGAAAAAGCGTTTCGCGTATTGTACATTTCCACAGGACGAAGGAAGAGAAATCCTTGTCCAGAAAAATCATATGCTTCATGGCCCGATTTTTAACGCAATCACCTGCTTATTTCTCTCGTAGCATCTCCCACGAGGCGATCGCTCGCACTGGAATATAATCTCCAGCTGCAAATACAGTCCATATAGCTCAGCATCACGCCCTATAGTCTTGATGCTGACGCATTGAAAATTTGAAGCGTTAAAACTAGCTTGACTTTCGTATGTAGCACGATGAAACCAAGTCGAATATAGTTGCATTCCTGAAAGCAAGTTTCATTTTGCAGTATTTGAAAATTTATATTCGCAGTACGATTGCCCAGTTATATCGTGACCTCATAAACCTCGATAAAATAACATTTACCCATTGATCGTCAATTCAAGCAAATCTGGTAATGCATTGGCATGCCGAGTCGATTTGCGCTTTTACACAAAATGACAAATAGTAAAGCAAAATTTTCTGTACCATTTAAAAATAAGTGCTGCAATGCTTTCTGCGATATCTAAGCTCAATAGGTTACTCTGTCATTGTGGTTTACACCATGCAAAAAAGTGTAGTTTTGGTGAAAGGGTCAAGACTTTGGAGCGTGTGATCTTCGCTGAGTAGCCATCAAATTATATCCTAAAGAACGAGCAAATAATTGAAACATGAAAATGCTTTGAAAATTTCACGAGATGGCCTTCACACTGCCGATCAGTTTGTAAACTCAACAATTACTGCTTGAATTATCTGACTGCAGTAAGTTCAAGGTTCCGTAGGAAGTTTGTCTTTTCATTACTAAAAACGACATGATCGCTATTCAACATATCACGTATTCTTACAAGCATCAAGAAAGCAAATGCACTTCAGGTCGTTTGAACAAATGCCAGCTTAATTTTAAGTTATAGTCCGAGAGCTAGAACGCGAAAAAAGTCTCGACGATAAATTTACTATGAGATCCATAGTGTTCCATTAAACCAACATCAAATTTCAGTATTCTTTGCAAGACAATCACGCTCCCAATGTAAATTGAGCACTACACTGGAGCCATCATTTCAAAAGAAGTGAGCCAGATTGTTGATAAATCATTTTGAATGCATTGCTTGCACTTCGCTTAACGATCGTCGCTTAGCTTGCAGCCGAGAAGGTAGATAATCTTGAAAGTGTTTAGCGCTCACGAAATATATTACAAGCCTAAGCAAGTGCATGCGATACCTTGGTACAAGTTAGTAAAGTCGCAGAATACCGCATGAAGCGTTGTAGTCTTTGATATCATGCCGTTATTACTCAGTCTATTCAGAGATTATTTGACAAAGATCAAATGCAGCCGAAACTGTGATAAAGCTCGTCGAGCAAGTGGCAATTGCGGTGCGAGTAGATTGTAAATAGAGTCACACATCGAAGTACAGGCTATAATTCTCGACCGATGCTTGTGTACTTATCCCATCTCAATATTTGCAAGCTTATTAGTCGAGATGCGAAAAAAACTGCACGCCTGTTGCCACAACTGCGATATAGCGTGCTTTAAATACAAGTGCTTTTCGGTCGATATCGAGTTATATCTGGCCCACTTACAAGCGCAGATATCTGGATATAAAGGCTCATGATTAAGGCCCTTGGAATCAGAAGGGGAGAGCGGCCAAAGCACAAATTAGAACCGGAGTGTTTGAATCTTTTCCGGACACATTGCGAGTGTATAATTGTATGACTTGACTGGTCGATCAGGTGTTCACCAATCGACTCGCAAGAGCGCTGACCGCTAGATCCCAGAGATTGAATATATTTAGCGCGTTCACTTAGCCCAAGCGTCGTGGACTAGCCTTGAATACGATACCGCAGATCAAGTCGGCACACAACCTGCGTCGTTTTACAATATGGATGTGTATACGATCACAGAGACGACGTGTGACCAATAGGACGCTGCACGGGGTTGTCTTAAGCTAACCTCGCGTCACGAAAGCATCGGGAATTAGAAGGCTCGCAAATCAATGGTACGTGAGATCATAAACGAAGGACATGTGTATCTGTGTCCTGCTGGATTACGATAGTGCGTTTCATTGTCAGCATGAAACCAAACTGGTCGATGAAGTCCACAAGGAGTGCGCTTACTCAAAGGCTTGTCATCTCTCTTTGACTATCCTCCACATTCCTGTCGCTTTGGTTGTAATATGGAACTGTGTAGGTTAACATGCTGTAACTGAAACAAATATTCTTTTTTACAAGTTTTGCCTAAACACAAATGTTAAAAGAAAACGTATGATGCCAAAATAAAAAAAAATGGACGAGACAGCCGAGATGCTAGAGGCTTACGCTGGAGGTTTGCAACAATCGTTCGGATCGGTTTTTGAACGTGTTGGGCAAAGCTTATCACAAAGCACCCAAGTCATGCGCATGATGAACGAGGTGATGGAATCGGCAATGCTGCAAAACTTATTCATTTCGACAGACTACGAAGTCGGCGGAAGACTAATTATAAAGGTGCGAAACGACTCGCACGTTATGTTGGGCCAAATTATAATTAGGGTGCAGCTACACGAGTCGATTACAGTAAATTTTTCTGAAACGATTGAGTCCCTCGGTGCCGGAGTGAGTGTCCGAATGCAAGCGCCTATAGATACTGTAACGGGCCCTGTCCAAGGATTCACAGAATTAGAATGCATCAGCCCAGGCACGCAACAGCCACTGAGGAAACGCTCGCCTTTTCGAATATTATCGTGTCAGCAGGGAACCTTTGAAGCCTTACAGTGTGGAAAGGAAGGTGCTGCTCCTGGTTTAACAGAAGTGACGGTTGTTTCGGACAAAATTGTGCTGGCCAAACTGAGAAAATTGTTAAAACTCAGTCCCATTGACGGCATTCTGATAAATGATCAGGGTAGGTATCGTTTCCACCCAGAACGAGCGCCGGACAACGATACTGCACTCTATCTTGCGGTTACGACAAGAGAAGATGGTGATGCAGTATACCAAGTCACGGTGTCAGCGGCAGGAAATGTTTGTTCTTTTGCAGATCGCCAACTCCATTGTCAGCAGCTGATCGACGAACTCGAGATCGTCGATTCGGTCAATCAAGATAAGTGACTGTCTCATGATGCCAAAAGCTCGCAAATTTCAAATACGTTTCAATTGTCCAGAAAGTTTGTTTACTTTTTATGATCAGGGATCGAGCCCAATCTTTTAGCACTTCTTTTCTGCATTAAGCAGAAAATTACAGTTACTTATCGTCACCTTACCGATCGCACGGAGCGCTTTCGCCTTGTACGCTTACGCCCACTGTCGCTTTGAAAGGAAGCCGCGATCGCTGAACCACTTGTGCAGCAGATAAGATTGTCCACAATACATGGCGCCCAGCACACCGATAGTGATCATTGTGTAAAGGATTACGCGAGAGCCGCTACTTTCCAATGCTATGACGCAATAATTAATCATTAGCTCATCCAGCAACATTATTCGATAGAGTTTTCCATACTTTGAATGTGACGGTGTACGCGGACACGGTAATAGTCTTGTTCATTACGAATGAGATCCAAAAGCGTATTCAGTCGATTAAGAGAAGTCTTTACCCCTTCTTTGTGCTCTAATATTGGCATGATCATTGGAAGTAAAGGTCAATCAAGTACTCTCTATCAGTCCACTTCCTATCCTCACCTTGGCGAGTCTGCTCGTCCATCTTGTCTTCTTCACCCAAATCGTCCTCATTTGATAGGTCAAAAGACGTGTACCACTCAACTACCTTCTTCTTACTATCGTGCGAATTGTCTAAGCAAAAGCGGTACCATCCGCCGCGGTGCTCCGAGTCGAAGTTAAAGCCGCTGTGCTCAACGTTCTGACTCACTTCGTCGTAAGGTGTAGTCACAACTTGATTAAAAAAGTTTTTGGTCACAAATTCCTCCTCTGGATACGAAGAAAATGGGCCAAACGCTTTCAGCCGGACGTCGTAGGCACCCGACGATTCCAGTACGCCGATCTTCAAAAACGCCGTACGTTTGGTACGTACGTACTCATGAAAGCACTCCTCCGTGTGTCCATCCAGCTGTAAAATAAACGAATCTGAGGGCGTGAGTACTGCCGCATGCACCGCAAAGAATCCCGCTACCCAACGCATAAGCTGTACAATCGCCATTTCGACAATTTTAGCTCCTTGACAAATTTTGCAGATTCTGTTACTTTTTGTGAGTTTTGTGATGTGGACTTGCCGTCGTCTTTCGTTGCGCCTGTCAACTACTGTGCGCAGCTTTCGCTCAAGTTGCATTTCATTCACCTCAAGCGGTAGTCATCTGTCGGATGTGTCTATTGAGTCCTTGTCCATTAGTCAACGATCTAAGGATGTGCTTATGCGTGACATGGGCTATAAGTTTCTAACGCATGTTCAAAAGGACACGCTGTCTCTGGCGCTGAATGGCTGTGATGTACTAGCTAAAGGCAAGACAGGTAACGGCAAAACTATCGCTTTCCTTCTGCCTACAATAGAGCGCATGCTTAATCATCAGCATTCTAAGGATAAGATCTCGGCCCTTGTGATTTCTCCGACACGAGAGCTGGCACAACAGATTGCAGTTGAAGCAGTAAAACTCACAGACACTCATGGACTACACACGTCCTGCTTTGTGGGTGGTAATTCTGTTAGAGAAGACATGAAGGAGCTGGAACGTCCTGGTGGCATCGACGTGCTGGTATCGACCCCAGGAAGACTGCAAGCGCATCTAGAGGACAATAGTGCACGCATCAGACAGAAACTAGACAAATTGCAGGTACTGGTGCTGGATGAGGCGGACCGCTTGCTCGACATGGGATTTCGGTCCAACATAATCCAAATTATTAGTTTTCTGCCAAAGACGCGGCAAACACTGCTTTTCAGTGCAACGCTACCAGCTACCACCGACAAGCTAAAAGATATAGCTTTGCGAAATGACTATGTCTATGTGGATACAATTGAAGGTAATGACCAGCATACTAACACGCAGGCTATTCAGGAATTTATTGTGTGCGACTTGAAAGATGTCATTTCGGTAGTAGAAAGTGTATTAGAAGCGCACATGAAGTTGCGAGCGTATAAAATCATTGTCTTCCTGCCAACTGCTCGATCTGCGCAATTCATGGCTCAATTGTTCCAAGTTGCTGGCTTTCCTAATGTGTTGGAGATGCATTCACGCAAGAGTCAATCTGCGCGCTCGAAGGCTGCCGAAGCTTTCCGAAAGGGAAAAAAGATGATCATGTTCTCGTCAGACGTATCGGCGCGGGGTGTTGATTACCCTGACGTATCGCTAGTCGTTCAAGTTGGTCTTACAGATCGTGATCAATACATACATCGGCTAGGACGAACCGCTCGTGCGGGTATGGAAGGACGTGGAGTTTTGGTGCTCGCCGACTTTGAGACAGCAATGCTTCGTGATCTCGCGGATCTCCCACTTGCTGAATTGAAGCTGCAATCTCATCCTGATCAGCATAGCTCTCGTACCACGCGTGTTCTTGCAAATTCTCGCACATGCTGCGATCTGAAACAATCAGCAGAGAAAGCTTATGTTGCTTTTTTAGGATTCTACAACTCGAATTTGAAGAAGCTGAGAATGTCGAAATCGAAGCTTGTCGAGACTGGTGCACTTTATAGCAAGCTGATTGGGCTGGAAAAAGTACCGCTGCTGCAGAAGAAGACACTGCGGGCGATGGGGTTAATAAACACTCCAGGCCTTGTACCTGCTTCAAAAGATAAGGGGTAGAGGGATCGCATCAAGAGTATTTGAAGTGCCATTAGTCTATAGTCGGCGGTAGATCAGATATAGGATTTTTAAAGCAATGGAATAGACCGTGAAAGGCGTCATCACCTCCTATAAATTTGAAGGCATAAGAGGAACATACGCAGTCGAAGTGCTTTAAGAGCTGCACCTGTAGACGTAAAGTATATGCGACGATCACAAGTACTCTTTCAGGTTCACAGCACCAATCATTAAATCGAGCAGCGTGTTTTTGATATAGTAGTCGTGAGTGAGCGTCGAAATCGCGGTTCGGAACTAGAGTTTGCATTGATTTCGAATTCATAAGCTCTTTTCTGCAACTGAACTCGCAAGCCGTATGGCTGCGCCTTAAGAAATTGCCTGATACTCAGTTTGCCTCCGGCGTCGAGCAACAAACCACATGGCGAACGCACCCATCGTGGCTCCAACAAGTGTACTTACGCAAAGCTGTGCGATCCAAAAAAAGTTTGAAGGAAACGCTTTAGCGTCACCTGGTGATAACTGTACTTTACCATCCGTACTGGCAATCTGCCGACTCTGAAATTGCTGAAGCTGCTTTTCCAGCTCCGAATTGTGTGGCGGTACCAACGTCTCACCCGGCCACGAGGAAAATTCGCTGCGCTTGAGCCACCATTCTGGGTACCCAGGCATTTCCATTTCGTCAGGAGCTTCACCCGTCGTAATATAGCCATCTGTAAATTTGCCAACAAGCTTCCACGCAAAGGCCCACCATTCGCTAATGACCCGCGAAGCCAATTGGTTCGATTCTTCCTGCAGATAAGCGCGTACATCCGACGCTGACATCAATTCCGTTTGGTGAATGTAGGCCTCCATCGATTTGCGCCTAGAAAAGCAAGTTGCTTGCAAATCAGCTATACGAGCTCGGATATCCTTGCTGATAGCATCAAAGCGTAACATACTCCAATTATTAACAAAGTTAAAAGCCCACCAAGCGGATTCATGATTAAACTCGCTCTCCTTCCCTAAAACATAGGATGGTGGAACCTCTTGCTGCGCGCAGGAGAACGGCACATATACCGAGGCATGCGGCGAGCTTTGTCCATACCAGGCTACACCTCCAACAGCATCGGGTAAGTGAGCCCGCGCCTGCAGCACGAAACTAAAGACTGTGCGATACATGGATATTGGTCTTTCCCAACCTCCTACGACACCCTTTTCATCGCCTCCCCACCGCATAGGATTTCCAAATGGTCCTGCCGCAAGACCCTTAGTCAAATCGTAAGGTGTATTTTGATAGTAATCACGAAGCAAGTTCGTCACAGCCTCCACATCAAGTTTTTGGTCCGGTTTGACCGAGAATGGATACGTCGGGAATTCGGAGTAGTGTCCCAGACGGGAGTCTAGCTGCAACGACGGCGCCACGAGGTCGAAAACACGCCACATGCGACGACCCATGTACAATGCACGCACAGGATCTGGCGTCGCAATAGCGTACGCAGCAGTAAAATCAAACTTTCCTTGTTTCGGGTCCCACCATTTCATTTCTCGAGCAAAGGAATGCACATTCTTTGACGCCATAAAGTAGTCTGAATCATCTAGATTCATTTCACGTATCACAAAGCCATTAGCGACCACTACTACATGCGTATCAAGAATCCGTTGGGCAGCCCATACAGCACTAGCGTTCTGTGGACCCGTCAACACATGGAAGATCCAGACTTCTCCGTATCGATCTGCTATTCCCAGTGTCTCAGACGAGCATGCATATGCTGGATTAGCTGGATCACCGCTATCTTCACTGTAGAATCCGTACTTAACGGCTAGGTCCCCCATCAACTGGATAGCACACCGAGCCGAATCACAACGCTCTAAGGCCACTTTGGATAGTTCTCCTATACCAAACATATTGTATCCGTGAGGACCAGCATTTGTAGGCCAGCCTACTGTCTTGGCTCCACTTGTGCTCTCTCCGATGCTAAGTTGTACCTCATTCATGAAGCCGTAGTCTTGGTCGAAGTAGCCGTACGTATGTGGTACTTGTGGGATCTCTCCCAGTGGTGTCATTAGGTGCTCGCGGTCGTTTTTTGGTTTGTAATTGTTACCTCGCTGTAACGTCAACAGGCGTGGGTACCCTGGCTGCAAATTGTACACGTGCCTCATCGCACTCTCCTCATGATCCTGGGCTGGTACGCGAACCATCCGCAAGTCAGCTGTACCGAATCCCGCGTCGTCGGTGTGTGCCACCAGTGTTGAGCCATCAAGTGTGGCGTTGCGCCCAACTGCGATCAATGTACAGGCTTTCGCCGCTGGCAGCAGCAGGAGTAGCAGAAACATTAAGGACAAATTGTGAGTATTAAAAGTCTTGACAAATTTCAATCACATCAACACATCAACAGTCACGCATTTTTATCAAAACTCATTAAAGTGACACACAGAATTCGAGGGTAACATAATATTTGTGCTAAACATAACCGCACATGCCCGGTATGTCCGATGATATGCATCTAAGGGTTTGGTGTGCATTCCTCAAAATGGCGAAGGATTTGGCCATCCTGCGCTATGTTCGTCCTAAGAGCAGCTCCAGATTGTAGTATATACGAAAACTGTTCTTTCAATCCTGCCACGACCAAAGAACACCGCTCATCAGCAAATCGCTGGTGAAGCAAATGGCGGTAACTGGCGTCCTTGCGCCTAGCACTGATCCCGATAAGTTTTTCCAAAGTTGTATCATACACGCCAGTTCGACGATATTATTCAGCGCGATGTGAACTAGTCTCTGTTCTAGAAAGAACATTGATATCTCTTGGCTTCCTAACAACAACATAATACCCGCAGTTCCAAATTATCTTGCGGTACTGAATACTGGTTGCAATCCTCCTTGGCATGATGGTATGAAGGTCGATTTCTTACACATAATGTGATCGGGGAACCTCAATAGAACCCGTATCGTGTGACACATTATATATTTGGCTTTCAGAGACACCGGAAATCAAGTCAATTTGTATGAGGCGCTCCCAAATCCTGAAATGTGCATGAACTCCCATCTCCACTTCCTGACATTCCTTCACAAAACCAACAACGATTTATAGGACCCTTAAGAACATCTTTCCTACATCTCACACTTATTGCTTTGCGAGTGTTAATGACGGACTCATCCATGACGACAGGTACACTCTCCTTTTTCTTCAATAGTCGCAAGTCAATTTGGCACCCTTACTGACTTCAAACACCTTGCGAACATTCCCGTCACTCGCTGCTGTCACATCACTGATACCCATGTCTCATATGCGCAAAGAAGCAGATCTTGACGAATCGCTAAAATCTTAGAGCCAAGCAGGTACATCCTGAACTTGACAAGTGCATACTTCATCGCAAGTAACTCGAAATGGAATCAAGTAGTTTTTTAGCTGGCCAGACTCAAACGCAATCAAGCGTTCATGTCCACGTCGCATCTGCATGGCGTATATCAAAACCTATTGCAAATTAGAGAATCCCAGACGACATAGAACGGTCGATCTGGGCTCGGAGGAGCTATAGTTGTGGCAAGCATGAAGCATATTGTCACAGCTAAAAAGCCACCTCCTTTACCGCTCACCAACACTATTTGAAATTCGTTTGGCGAAATTGGTGGCGCATCGTGCAATGTCTGCATAGTTGCACTGTTCTTGAACAAGTGGTTGGTCGGGCTCAACCTTTCGATCAAACTGTTTTGGACAGAAGCACAGACCAACCTACGATGCCGTTTATTGTTGAGGGCGGGTTGATCTCGCAGGGATCTCGCCGGCGCCAATGTAAGTCAGTCGGTATGACGAATCGTGTTTTGAGCAAACACCCGAACCCCGCTTGCAGAGGTTTAATGCGGTTCTCCAAAGTGTTCTGCACCACAATCGATAGTACTATTTTTAAAATTATGAATTTACAGCCATAATGGGCTCAAATAGTTGCGTCGACCGACGCTTGGTGCGTTTGACAGTTCCTGTGGTATAACCATCCACTCTACGCACTTACGGCTCAACCCCCCTATAGTAAATTAATCAAGTGATGAGGGATACTTCTATCAGCATCTTACAATTTTTGGCGGGGTAATAAGGGATATCAAAATCCATTCATCAGCGATCAAAGCATTCTTACCTACTACCCCGCGTATCATCACTGCTCCTCTCGCTGGTCGTCCCTCGGCAGTACTGACTCAGCCATACCGCCCCACCATGTCAATGTAAATTCATTCTCTACTCAATGGCCTGGCCCATATGTTGCAACATGCAGTCACCTATCAATTCTACCGGATTTGGTTCGGAACATTGCAACAACCGGTTGCTTCCATTTCCACGAACCCTTTAGTAGAAGACACTGGCTTACAGATATTACTAATATACCGACTAGTACTTCACTCTTACGGTCATCTTAAATCATTTAATAGAGATACCCTCCGTAAACCACGATATTAAATGGCTCACCCTGAGATTCATTGCCAAATCAGTCTTCCAAGCTTTACTCGCGGTACTTAGCCATACAACTGCCTCCAATTTTAACAATCCCATGTCTTGCACGCTATCGTAGATTCGTGCTCGCACCAAAAGGCATACTTTGACTTTCAGTCAATCCAGGTATTGGATGTTGCAGCCATATTGTTTTATAGCATGAGTGAAAAACTCGAATTTAGATTCTAGACGAGGTTACACTCCACCCTCAGACTTTATTTGGAGATTCAGCATTAACTTCGACACTTTCGCTAGTGTGATCGTTGCAGAACCGCACGGTATATTATCCATATTCGACATTACAAACCCTCGCATTTGATCAAATGATCTATGCTGCTGTGCGCTGAACTAATTGCTTAACACTCATGGATCAATCACCATTTTTTACGATTTCGCAAGCTCGGGGCGTTGACACTGGCAATCAACAAATTCGGACGATTATCCTCACTGCTAGTTAGAGCAAGCCGCTCATTTTAGTTCTTGATCTCATGACCACGACCCCAACAAGGTATAAATGATCGCCTTTGTAAATCGACCGCTCTCCGCATGGGCTTCTTTGTCCGTTTTTGCGTAAGATTTCGACTCTTCATGCTTGTCAGCCGGTTGCGTTAAGGGATATACATGCCGCATTTGTCTGAAAAATCGCAGATAAACCTTTTAAAAAATTGCGCATCTGGTTTGCAGCTAAGCGATTTCTAGCTTTCTTCTCAGCATGACAAGATGGTGTGATCACAAAATGGTGTCGCTTACACAAGATGGTGTGACTACACAATGGTGTGGCTACACGAAAATAACAAGTCAGGAGTTATACATTTTAATTAGGTTTCTCTATAAAAGTAGGACAACCAATGTAATTAAATATAGGCGGCTTAACCGCAAATAAAACTGAGAAATTCAGTTTTCGTTTTTAAAGGAAGTCTTAGTTAGCCTTGAATCAAGGTTGTAGTTACTCTTGGAGAAAGTGGATCGCGATCCACTACACTCGTACAGGTTCTAAGTAAGGATCAAAGGTTACCTACCTTAACTAAGCTTCCTCTTAGCGAAAGAGTTACGGCAGCCCCCGCTGCAGCTCCAACTCCCGGTACCCTTCCGGCATGGAAGTTGGATTTCGCTTATACGGTAATGCTTACTGCTGCCTCAAAAGGGTACGATGGACAGTCTTTGTGTAATGCACCGGTTCGGAGAGCGTCCATGATGATAGTATGCGCTACCACTTCCGGGGGAGGGTCTGATGCTATTGCGGCGACAAAACTTCTAAAATCTTGAACACCGTCCGCCAGCTCCCTTGAACTGACAAGAAGACAATAAACGCCTGAATAGGAGGAGCGAGTTCCCACAACATTATCGCTTCAAATCACCCCACACTAGGAACGCCTTTTGAATTATGCATGGCACGTATTCGGCGATGTTCGCTCGCGAACCCTTCGGTCAAAGATCGCAAATACGGCACGTTGTAACTCCAGTTGAAACAAGGCCGAAATAATGGCCTTTCAACATCCAAATCAAATTTTTCTGCACGAGCGTCAAAGGCCTGAATGCTCAACATAAGCGGTATCATGGTGAAAATAAACTATCTTTCAGTAGACCCTGGTGTAAGCGCCCATGAAGGTGTCTAACCCGTGCATATAAATAGCTGGTGAATGCATCCAGACAAGCGATTACCGCATCTGGTCCTTTATTTGCCTGTTCTTTGATGCCCTCGCAAAAACAAACAAATGTAGTATGTCTGGACATTCCGCGGATAGAAGCGTGAGACTCTCGCGTTTAAATCTTCACCAAAAATACAATATTGTTTCAGCTCGATGTTGAGGTTGGCTCTAAGTGCAACTAAGAGCCACGGGATTACTAAGCTTTTCGCACAGAGAAAGTTGCAGCTCAAAGGGTCCGGATTCGAAAGCGCGGACGCTTTGAGCTACGGGCCTTGAGCGCAACAATGTCTTCAGTTGGCTCAACTATAATCAGTGTGATGTTTATTAAGAATAACTTTTCTTTGAAATTAAAATAGATGGCTTACTATATTATAAATACAAACTATATTGATTTCTTAACGTGTGGCCAACAGCTATGTACCTTAAAATTCTCCTATACGGACCTAATCACCTTCAAAATTACCAACACTTCGATATTTTTATACAAAGTAGCGCAAAAATTAATGCTCTGTGTATCAGAAATAATTTTGTGATTGATACATTGTACTTACCGTGCAAGTTGAATCTACACAATAGCACAGTAGATACCTAGGCTTGCATTAATGTAAAGATGATACTTCAGTCTGGTAAACGTGCCCTACGTCGTTAATGCTTACAACTAGGCATACCCACTATTTTCTCACAAGATAAGCGATGGGGTCAATTAGCGCGCTTCCCAATATTAGGCCGATCCTTTCCAGATTCGAGATTGGCTAGTTGTGCACCAACAGGATTATGAGTATTAAATAGACTGCAACCACTACGAACCTTGGTGAGGGTAAGCTTCTGTCTCGACATTGTCGCTGTACATCGTAGTTCTCAAAGTCAAGCACGGAGCGATGTTGTTGTCCGACGTCAAAGTCTCGTAGTATGGCTTCAAAGTGCTTTAAAGTTGCTGATGGATAAGGCAAGATGTCTGTACACCCATGTCCTGTACTCTTCAATAGCCGCCAAGCTCCAGACCAGAGCGCCATAATTATAGCTACTGATCGAATCCTGGTCTTTCAACCGCTGCCGATCCAGCCGTGAGCGAAACTACTTTTGGTGTTCTATGGGGTACGCGATTAACGTGTTCCGTCATACATTAAAAAGGCAGACAATTCGAGGTTGATTCATCCACCTCGAGGTAGATCCAGCTACCTCGAACAATCTGCCTTTTTAATGTCTATTGCATCTTGTACAAATTTTGTCGAATCGCAAAGTCGTGATCTTGGCCTGAAAAAAATGCTTCAGACAGACCATATAGGCATTTTTTCTAAAGGTAGCCTTGATCTATTCAAACCGATAGTGTTGTTGCTGACAGCAGCAAGATAACTCATATTGCCCAGATTGTCTTTAAAATGTTGCTATTACTAAACTTATATTCTGCGGTAAATTTATTTTTACAAGATACAATAGAGTCTAGTTTTTTAGGTTTAAAACTATTGTTTATGCTCATGGATTATTAGCACATTGCAAAATGGCTGTCTAGATACGGGCGACAATGTATGCCACGATGTACCTGTTGATATGCGTCACAGGTGCACGTATGTGCTATCCTATTTGTACATCTTGATCAGTGGGTTCATAGATCACACGTTTTCGTATATCTTTTATCTAAAAAAATAATTCTTGAAGGAGATCAAGTGCCAGATATAGAATTCTGTCTCTGAGATCCGCAATAATAGTATCACCATATGTTGCTTGTCGAGTAGTAATTTTAGCCGTAAACAGAAAGCGTTGGGGTTAGAACAGGCTATAAATCTCTTGTAAACACTAACATAAAGTGATATTTGCTTTCAACGGCTTGCTAGTAAATATCCTCACCGTGCCTGTAACCCTCATTGTCAATGCGCGACGTCAAAAAGAAAATGTATAGACTGTGTGACGCGAAAAACCATCAGTTGCCACATTAGGCTAACAAGAGTGTACTCGACAGTTAAATATGTGGGGCGTCGAAGTTGCTGTGTGGTACGAGGCATGATCTGTATAGACCTCTATTCGCATCGACCTAAATTGATGTAAATAGAACTTGACATGGAAATATTCCACAGCGATTCATGAATCAGAATGTCTTCTCTACCGCCTCTTGAAATGCAGTGAGGTGTATATCAACACCTTTAACTCTATGGAATAGACCGGAGTGCCATAGATTAGTAAGTCGGCTTGGCAGCTTCAAATGACCAGAATGGGGCCCTCATAAGGCTTTCGTTGATGTAGTGAAGTGTCGTTTTTTGTTCCGCTCCAACACCCAAGCCACTGTTTATTAAAAAGGCCAATTAGTCTCGCTGTTTCGATCGTAAGACAGGAGAGCAACTGGGTTTCTTTTACTGCTG
The DNA here is from genome assembly GCF_900000015.1 of Plasmopara halstedii. Taxonomy (NCBI): domain Eukaryota; phylum Oomycota; class Peronosporomycetes; order Peronosporales; family Peronosporaceae; genus Plasmopara; species Plasmopara halstedii. The sequence goes on along the minus strand of NW_020187031.1, from coordinate 807,203 downwards.
CAATAATAAAGACTGCTTCACTGCTGGATGTGACAAATCCCACAGCTAGAGTGTACTCAGGTGCATTTGATTACTGCAGAGATTTCTCACCACGATGGTAACATTTCAGACTACCATCAGTTCGTGGCTGGTTTCAAATTAATGCAACATGATTGCTTGTTACTGGATATCTTCTACATCAGCAAAATTCACGTTTGTAAAAAATGTTAATTGATGCAGTACCTAATGTTATATTATGTCCATGTGACAGAAAGATCCGAAGGGAGCGAGTTAGACAATGCGCTTTAAGCTTGGGTAACTCAAAATCGGCTGCTATTCTCACCAGTTATGAGTTAGTACTTAGCATTATACAAATAAACTTGGTGGGACAACCATTTATTAGTAATACGAAGTTATAAGTTACTGGGATATAAGTTATCCAAGGGATTATAATTTTTAAAAAAAAATGATCAAGTTTAAAATTTGACTGTAAAAGAGGTAAAAAAACAAACAATTTATTAAAATTTAAAAAGGACTTAATTTAAAAAATCAATAAAAATCAAAGTATTCATACATATTTGAAAAAAAACATTAATAAAAAAATTATTTTTTAAAATTAGCAATACTTCTGAACGAACTATTTAAATAATTCTAGAAGAACAACAAATAAACATAAAATTTAATACCCAGATGAATACATCTTCTTTGCACTTTATTTTTACTTGTATGGTTTCTCAACTTTATTATAGTTCACCTTTATTAATTTTAAGGCATATTTACTTTAGTTGAAAGTAAATGATTACCTTTCATCCAACGAAGAAGTTCTATGATGATGCCAACCAATGTAATTGCCCAGGAAAAGCGATAATGCGTACGACGAGAGTCATGGTTAGAGATATGATTACGGACGTAGCGCCATTTGATCAACGATCTGAGGACTTCAGGTAACATTCAGTAAGCTTGGAGGTAGCAAAGCGTAGCGAACTGAGGTCCTCATGATTATTCTTTTCGTTTTTTATCAACAAATCAACAGGTAAATAGCCACAACAAGACCGCTACCTAGCACGACTCGCTCCCACACGACAATGACGTCAAAGCAAACCAAAGTAATAGAAGCGGCTTTTATTAGGAGTTTATTATGCTTATGGCGTTGGTGCGTACGAGGGGGGGGTTGTTGGCGCATATTCTAGTTGCTAACAGTGATATATTTCTTTAGGCATAATTCTTTTTCTTTCCGTAACTACTCATTCTACATAATAAAAAAATTCCTTTAACCGTAAAATGAAAGAACTGTGTTGAAACATGATTTGGATTGGTTCGGGTTAGGTTGTGTACATTATCTGAATCCCATAATCCTTAATAACCCATAAAACGCCCTTTCAATCCTATGTCAACCGCTCTCGTCGACTCATTATGACGCAGCACTCTTGATCTTTGCCAACATCTTTGGAAAACGTCTCACAGTACTCTATCTTGACCTTAATTCCCTTGACTTTGCCACGAATGTGATGGTACTTCATATTTATGACTTGTTCCCGGCCACGGTTCATTGGATTCTTCGTCATCTTGATGCATCTCTGATTGTCTTCCATTATCTTGAGCTCGAGTCCGCTTTTATTACCTGCAGATGATTTCACGCGTCAGTTGATAAACCCACGTGCTTTCTTAAGTTGCTGAACGTAGCGCTATATATTCTGCTTCATTTAATGATAGCGACAAGCTTGGTTGTTTCTAGCTAGCCCCACTCTCCGGAGCACCCATAAGTAAGAATGCATATCCCAAAGTCGATATTCGGTCAGCCAGACTACAGCCGAGTGTCACAAAAGTGTACCTTGTCCTAAGCCTTGAAGCAAATGCCGGGCAATTTCATTCCTTGTATATCGCGCGATTTATACTTGACTGACATCCAGTGCTGAAGTTGAGATTTTCCAAGAAGTGCAAAACATAGCCCACAGCAAAAACAATGCCCGATCGAGTTGCAGCCATCAGAGGCGTTAATACACTCAATGCATCGAAATGGGGCGTCAATCTTGGTTATCGCGTTGATTGGTACTAGTTGAGCACTGACGTCCGTTGGGCTAACTACGGCTTAACCTGTATCGGGGCAGCCGTAGCTCTCTGCTTAGAGAAGCTTAGCGAAGGTCTCCAACCTGACGTTCTTTATAAGAACCAGTACGAGTGTAGCGGATCGCAATCCGCTACCTCTAAGTACTAAAAACCTTAACCAAGGTAAGGACGCTCTTTCGCTCAGAATTCCAACTGCAGCGAGGCTGCCGTAGCGTTGCGCTTAGAGGTAGCGTAATTT